>NC_056521.1:1901681-1972030 GCF_014905685.2 Nematolebias whitei
TTTGATCACCATAATCTATAATCGCGTTGAAGCGATTTATAAAATCCTGGCCAACCAAAAATGGGAATGAGTCAACATGGGTCACGTGTACCGGGTGGTACAGTGTCATATTGCCAATCTGCATGTGAACCATTGCTATAGCTGTCAGGGTTGTTTTCATTTCTGAGAGACCCTGCATTTCTATAGCACATTCAGAGAGAGGTATTATCCTGTTAACACTGGCAGCGGCCGTCCTCAGCTCCTCGAACAGTTTAGCTGACATAATTGTTATGTCTGCCCCACCGTCCAAGAGTGCTTCGTGTGTGAGGACACCTTCGAGTGTTACTGACAGGTACGCCTTTTTGGCGGCCCCCTTTCTGATAAAGTTACACAGAAACCTTTTGGTTTTTTTCTGACGCTTTTTCACGCGTTCAGATTTATCTGTGTAATCTTGATTTGTCTGAACCGTCAGCACAGCAGAAGCTGTTTCTGAGTGTTCAGCTTGCGATGACTCGTCATCGTTTGTGTGTGTGATTACCCCCCTTTCATCCGATGAGGGGTTGTTTGAGGCAACAACAGCAGCGTCTTGGTGTGTTTCACCGACATCTGTAGTGTTGTCATTCGCGTCCAGAGATGTAGTAGTGAGTACCTCACTGCATAGTGCTTTTGGTCGGCTTCCCTTGTCAGTGTGTTTCAAATCTTCTAACATTTCACGCAATTTTTCTGTCTCTTCCGAGCTCAGAGGTTGAGGGCCTTTTTTCTGGGATTTTTGTGATTTCTTCGCCTCTGGACGTTTCGTCCGAGGTGGGGGGCGGCTAGGTACGTCTTTTTGGGGTTCCTCTCGGTTCCCATTTTTTTGCGTCCTCCGCTGGTCCCATTTACGATAATCACGTTCGTCCTCTGAAGGAGGAGCCTTTTTATCCCAGCGTGCACCTTCATGATGCGGTTTGTTAGTCTGAAAATACTGCCTTTTTTCTCCCTTTTTAGGAGGGGGTGGCGATGAACGCCTTCCTTCTAATTCTAGGGAGTGGGGTTTAACCTTTACACCAGGAAACACTTCTATGGGCGTCTTGGCATGACAACGTGCCTCAAACACGTTCACAGCGCACTGTTTAATCTCACTGATGGATTTTTCTCTGTAATTTGCCATCATTTGCACTGACGTTTGAATGTCAGGATGGAGATTTTTGCTGAAAACAAATTTAAAACCTTCTTCTTCCTCCATTCCGGTTTCATTTCTGCTACCAAAATAAGCTTGGAAGATTCTTTTGTAATAAACTTTTGGATGTTCATTCTTGCCCTGCGTGACCTTGTCTGCGGCTGGATACCCAGAAGGCCCAGCGCAGGCGTCGTACTCTTTGATCAGAGCTTCACACAGAAGTTTGTAATCCCTTCTCGTTGCATCTGGTAGACGCTCGATGAAGGTAAACACCTCTCTGTCCGAAGTGAGTCGTATCAGACTGATTTTATCTTCTACCGTAGCGTTTGGATAAGCTCTCAATCTGAAATCCAGATCTCTGAGGTACGCTTTCGTTCCAGCGGAGCCCAACGGTTCAGGGATGAAACGTTGTACATATTTTGAGATTTTTTGCAAGTCATCCATTGATGGAGAAGATATCAATGGTCTCACATGCGTGATCAGTTGTGGGGGTGTTACTCTGCCCGTTTGTGTAGGTGATTGGATGGGTTCAAAAGCACTGTCTAAGTAAAGAGGTCGTTGAGTAATTGGTGTATTAGTCCGACTTTGTTCAAGGTCTGGTTTGGATTCCAGGTCACCTTGAACAACATTCTGACCTTTTTCTATTGCTGCTATTAGTTTCGCCTCACATTTTTTTAAATGTTCCTGGGATGTACAGTAGTCACCTTCTAAGCGCATATGTAGCTTTTGTAGATTTTGTTTATCTATTTTACATTGTTCCAGTTCAGTTTTTGCAAGCTGCAACTGTTGTTGTAGCACCTCGTTATCTGCACACGTGGCTTTGTACTGACGGTCTATTTCTTTAAGCTTTTCATAAGATTTTGCTTCTAGTGACGCCTGCATTTCTGAGAGATCCTTCTCATGTGTTTTAGACATCCAGTCAAGGCGTTCCGACCGTTCATCCAATTCAGCTTTTAGAAGCAGAGAGATTTTTGCTAACCGTTCAAGGCTGAGCTTTTTACTCTCTGTCTTTAATGTTCCTGCGGCCAGACTTTTCAGCTCTTCTTGTCTTTGAGCTTCATCAAGTTGTTGTAATTGCTCTAATTGTGTACCAATCAGTGGAGTTGTTAAAATATTTAAGGCCCCAAAAATGATATCATCATTTGTTGGTTTTGAAAAGTTGTCTTCTTCTTCTTCGCTTGTCATTTTTCTTCTATTTAAAGATTAAACAGGAGAATTTTAATGTTTTAGGTTTTTCAAAATAAATAAAATCAGCAAAGTCTCTTTGTCTGATGTATTTACTTTTATTTAGTGATTTATCAATTAAACGTGCACTATCCTTTTAGCAAATGAGTAAACTTTTTCCAACTTTGTGAAAATCTGTAACTGTTTCTATTTTTAAAAGTTTCTAATTTTATTATGAACCTGTTTTATAAGGATTTATCAGTGAATAAAATTTTTTTTGGTGAATGCTCGTTTGCATAAATACCTTATAACTTTTAAAATGCAAGATAACAGTAATTTTCAGCTTTAAGGAACGTTTATTGACTCGAAAATGCTTTTAGAAAGATTAAAACGTTTAATTTCACTATTTAGACCTAATAAGCGAGTGAAAACCTGTCTTCTCAAGGTTGTCCAGAAGATGTCAGCCTTACCTTACTAATCTTAACTCAGACACTGTTTGTGTTATCCACTAGGGGAGCTATAACTTCCTGTGGCGTTCGGTTGACATCCTGTTGTTAGCCGCTTAGCTTGAAGTTAGCTTCGGCTAAACTCGGTTAAAATCAACATTTCTGAACGGATTTTTTACACAAAAGTGGCAAAATTTCAACAAACACGACTTCTTAGCCTGAACATGAGTTTTTGGAACAATATTTCAGCTTCATTTAGTGATTTTAAGCGTAGTTTAAGCTCCGGTCGTTAGCTGTTTAGCTTAAAATTAGCATCGCTAGCGTTGTTTAAAAACATCGTTTTTTTGACGAATTTTAAACTCTAACGTGGCAAAATTTCAGCAAATAGCTTCGAAGCACTTAACCAATGTGTCAAAACCACTTTAAAGTTACTTTTCAGCTTTAAAAAGCAGATTTTATTTCCCTATGAAAACGAATTTCATTTCCGGGTCACGTGACTGAAATCACCAATGGCAAAGCAGCGCAGGGTGAGAGGAAGTGACGTAGCCACGCCAGTCAGCCTTCTCAACCAATCAGAGCGCTCCACAACAGCGAATTCAACCAATCAGGAGATGTTTTCAGCCAGCATGCTAGGTTTAGCCTGAAAAATAGTTCGTCACTTTTTCGTCTTTTAAACCATCAAAATGCACTTTTTCTGTTAAAAATTGTAACGAAACAACTCCTAACTATGTCCTGAGGCGGCGCTCAGCTTTTAAAACGTTTATCCATCTATTCAAAATACTCGTTCAAACTGAACAGAACCGAACTGGTCCACAGCCGGGTCTTAAAGCAGAACCTCGTACTTTTAGACAGAATAACGTCTTCCACAGCTCATCAGCTTTTAGTTACACGTAACAGACGTACAATTCAGCTTTTATAAAGACTCAATGACACAATTTCAGCTTTTAAAACATTACTAGCCCAACGCTTAGAACATGCAGCGTTAAGTTGCAGAGCCGAGCTCCAAGCGCGCAGCTCCAATTGCGCTGCGTAAAGACGCACGGTTTCAGCACAGCTGATAAACTGTTACTTTTTCAACATGCCAACATTTAAATCATCAATCTTACACGTATTAACAGTCATTCATGAACACGTTAACGGGCCACCAGTTTGTAGTGAGTCACGTGGGTACGTGTCACTTGTTGTATGACAAATATATGAAATATATATACATACAATATTCACGAGTTCTTCATTTTTCTGACTGTGTAATGCCGTGCATTGAATTTAAAGGAATGCGAACGAGAGACGTTATTATCTTTGACCCATCAAATGAATGGAGTCATTTATTTTCAGAATCAAAGTTTAACATCAAACATTTACATTAATTTGGCAAAATATGAAAATAATAACAGACAGTTTCACAAATAATGAACTTCAAATCACTCGGCGGTGATTTGAGGACTTTGCTTCAGATATTTCTAAAATATCTGTACTGATTTTGTGAGAGAGAAGAGTTTAAGATGAAAGGAGATTATCTTACAGAGAACTATGTGAGGGAATTTAATCTGTTTGACCAGAAGTTGCACGCTCCGTCAGATCTCAGCTTTGCCCACGGTACACTTGGTCGAAGAAGAAGTTTTACCTTGTTGATGATCGATCACCTCAGTAAGAATCCTTTTCAACTGATATCAGCGTCTCCGTTGAGAACTGCTAAAATCCTTAGAGAGTCGTGCGTGGTTAGCTCAAACAGAAATTATAATTCCAAACGTCTCTGGATTCTCGGCAACTCCAAAACTCTCCATAACTCTAGTTCTCTTCTGAACTCCTTCAGAACTTTTCCATTCTCCATGGAATCTACTGCACTCTTTGGAACCGACTGCACTCTAGACTCGACTCCTAGAACCGGGAAGTTGTCACATTTTAAATGAGTTTACTTCCGAGTTTACTTCAGAGCTTTCTGATTCGTGGATGGACCAGAAAGAGGAGTGGTTTTTTGACGTAAGTTATTATCAAAAGTCAAGGATTGTTTTCAACATACAGAAAAGATTATTGCAGTCGACCAGACTTCGTGGAGCCTCACACTTGGTAATCTTTTCAAATAGTAAAACATGACATTTCTTCTTCAGTAAACATTTTAGTTGACCGAAAACCAACCTTTCACATACTTACGACTTGACTCATTTCAGACAGAAAATCAAGAAATGCATATTCAGGTGATTTCTTCTCTGAATGAGGAATAAAAATCATTACTTACTGTTTATGTAAAATAAAAATGAGTAGTTCTTTTCAACCTGTAAAGCATTGAGTGAACTAACACAATTTGATTATCAAAACATTTGTAAGACAGTAATGATTATAAAGAATTGTCTTTTCTGCTTGATTAATTCAAGAAAGAAAGTCATCAGATGGCCCAGACTTATTCAGATTAATGAAAATAACAGTCTCTGTCCATCTGGTAGATTTGAGGTCAGATAAGGGTCAGACCAGGTTCACTACATATGGTTCGGAAGAAATGCAAGAGAGTCTCACAGCAATTTCACAGACAGACAGAGCAGCAAAGCAAAGCGGAGAGGGAGGGAGAGAAGCATCCGATCTCGTGGGAAGCGAGTGGTGAAGTGATTTATGAGTCTCTTGTAAAAATACAACATCTGCCTGTAGTCTTTTAAGCTGGTTAAAAATTCCCAATCTTTTTTGTTGAGTACTGGTTCCATTGACATTCCAAGTCACAAACCTTAATGTGCCCATAGCTGTGCATAAGTAACTAAAGTGGACCAGCACATGTCACCATAGAGACAAACAGATCCAACTAAAATCACAGTTATTGCTTGAGATTGACTGTTTAGATGTTTAGAAACAAACAGTGATGTTTGAAGTGGAAATGTACAAGAACGTTGAGTAGAAGCTGGGTGTGAGAGAAGTTGAAAGATATAAAGTTCTCTGGTGTGTGTGTGTGCGTGTGTTTTGGTGTGCTTGTGTGTAAATGTTTGTTGGGTGGTAAAGAATGGACTGCACTTATATAGCGCCTTTCTATCTTATCGAGATACTCAAAGCGCTTTACACTACAATCTGTGCCTCATTTACCCATTCATACAGCATGTTGAGGTCTTTCAAACCATGAGAACCAACTTTCAAACACTTAGCTCAAAACTGCCTCAACCTGAGATCGTTCAGTGTAAGGAAGACAGAGTCAAAAACACAGCCTGAGAAGTGGTTCTGAATTCAGACAAAGATTTATTTTACCTTCACAGCGCTGGAAAGGGAGACATTTCACATGCACCTTACATCCATCTTACACGTCTCAGTTACAAATGTATTTGCTTTGTTTAAATACAGCCTTATCAGTCACTTTGAGATGTCCTTTATCATGATGTTGTTCTGAGTCAGTCGGCGCTACTGGGCGTGGTCTGGCATGGTCTTGTTTTTTTTTGCCCACTGCCCCATCTGAATGTGATCTGTTCTGGCAAGATAACAGTAGTCTGGTCCTCTTGTACAAGGAGTTACGCAGATCATGAACTTGTATGACGTACATCATGATTTTGCAGTTTTTTACCATACACAGAGAAATATTTCATGTCAGAGCATAGCAAAAAAGATGACATTATACAACATTTCTCCCTTTTGGTCCCCTCAAGGGGACCACCTCTTTGGCTGCAAACATCTGTCCCTGACGAGTGTCCAGAACTTGTGCCGGAAAAATCCCCAGGGCAACGGTGTAGTGGTGCGGGGTAAAAACAGCACAACGCCCACGCCCCTTGTGACGACGACCAAGATGGTGTTCCAGTGCACTCTTACAATCATCTTTACCCTGTGTCATAAGTTTAACAAAATTGCTGTTTAAATGATATAACAATTGCAATCAAATGAGCCATTAATAAGATAAATATAGCACAACTTAGTGAAAAAACGCAATACAATGTCTAAAAATGTAATTCTCTGTCAGTTGGTCAGTGTCAGCAGTTCTCGGGTTATGCCACCAGGGAGAGCTCGAATTCCGTGTGGCTTGAAGGATCGCTGGTTGACAACATCTGATATCCGGAAGGTCTATCCCCGCGGCACACAGCAGCAACCACATACGACCAGTACACCTAGAAGGGTGGCAATGGAGACAAACAAAGACAAAACCACCGCCTTCCATTTCCCAAACACATTCGTGAACCAGCTGTCTAATGGGTTGTACAGACCTGAGTGTTCGTGCATGGTCTTACTTAGCGTCCTCAATCCCTCCAGTGCCCTGGTTACTGACCCGTCAGGAGCTGTATTATTAGGGATGAAAGTACAACACATATCTCCAAACATAGCACACACTCCCCCTTTTTCAGCCAGAAGCATATCTAATGCCATCCTATTTTGCACTGCCATTAGAGAGGTGGGGCCAATTGTTCTGATAGTCCCTCCACCGCGTCTCTAGTCAGATTGGCTAGCCGCAGAACATTATAGTGCACGTAATTTATTCGGTCTACATTCTTATGAGGAAGCACTGGAAAATAGGCTGAGATGATTTGTAAAGCTTCAAACCCGGTGGCTATTTGGTTAGCCAATTTGTATTCGTCAGGAACACCATGGGGGACTCCGATAGCATCAATATAAGTGGGGGAATTAGCAGACAAATCAAATGTGCTGGCATATCGTTTTCTCCGGATGTGGCATCTTCTACGTCGGGTGGCAGTGACGGGGGAGGGTTGTTCTGGGGAAGGTTTCAATGTGTTTCCTAGTGACATCAGTGGAGTTCTGAGCCGTATCATGGCACAAACACCCTTCATCTGATGAGTGATACGCAACAAAAAGTTTTGTCCACCGCAATAATAGAACAACCCGCTTCGTGCCCATTTACCAATCCTTTTTCCTGAAAATTTTCTGTTACTCCAATCTGGGCTGATGCTTCCGATTTCGGTGTGTCCGTCTGTAAAATTAAAACATACATAATGGGCCTTCACGGGGACGGCCAGAATGATTCTAGTTTGATTATCAATTGGAGGGAAAAGACTGGCTAGGGTCGTGCAATTGGGTGGAGTCGCGCTTTTCGTTAAATTCAACATACACTGAAACCCCCACTCGTCCTCTGGATAAAGAGGGGCGGGTTCCGTGTACATGGTGGGTCTTCCTGCAGCGCAGGCGACACAATTTGACATGTTACTTTCTTTTGCAGTAGCGGCGATCCAGTCCAACCACATGTTGGTGCTGGAGTAACCCGTAGCAATACGTACTAAATCGGTGGATTTTAATTTTGAATAGTCAAAGGTGATAACTGGACCTGTTTTCTCCCCCGAATCCTCAGTCTCCATGAGGCTGGGCTGAGTATAGGGTATCAAATTAATTTTAATCACTCCCTCGGGGAATGTTGGAAACCAATAGTGAGAACTATACGCTACTCCCAGAGTCAGATACAGAGTGACATTGTTTCTGGGGCGCTGTGGAGTGGCCACATACATGGTGCCATTCAATTGTTTAACTGACAACAGGAGGGGATTACTCCCTCCTGGACCTCCCCCCATGTACTGTCCCTTTTGCAAGGCCCATGGTGTTGCCACGCAAGGGCTCCAGGAAGTCCCTGTATACGCTACAACGTGGTCCCAAGAGGGACACATGCTGTTTTTCGCTTCAATGCGCCCCTGGGCGGAAACGCCACTCTGGGAGCATGACTCTTGGGCGGGAGCACTGTGACACAGGTACACATCATACTCTCTCCAATCCCCAGGGCGTGTCCCACAGTTTATGACTTGACATAGATCAAATTGGAACGTAGTAGTCGTATTCAGGGTATAATTTACTTCCAGCCCTCCCCACGTCTTTATGCAGTCGTCCATTCTTTCCTGTTTGTCTATCACCTGGGTGGTTACGGACCTACGGTGCCGGTGCGAATCAGTACAATTTCTACCCCCCGGAATGATGCATGCATGTTCGAGTAAAAAAATGATCGTACACAAAATCACTGATATGATTCCCAGGACTATAGTAGTCCTCCATGGATGTTTTTCCCACAACATATGTCTAACTTGGGTCTGTTGGCTTGCTTGTGTGCTTTACCAATTCCCGTCCTGGTTCCTCAGCTGGAGCACACTGAGACCAGTGATACCAGATTTCACCTTTTCCTCTGAGGCGGACGGCGTGTGAGGTCCTTTCAATCACCTGGTGTGGTCCTGTGAATCTGGGTTCTGACCACTTTCGTTTGATGACCTTCAGCCACACCCACTGGACTTCTGGAGACGTGGGGGCAGGGTCTTTGTTTGAGGACTCTCCTTGGATCCTGGTGAGTTCCTTCCGCACACTCTGTAACTGATGAAAATAGTCTTTATGTGTCAATTTCTGCAGATCACCTGTGTTATCCAGAGGCGGACATCTTGGTCCAGGAAAACATTGTCCCGTGGTCAGTTCAAATGGGATGTATCCTGTGGCAGAATTGACAGAGCATCTGATTGACATCAAGGCTAGAGGCAAAGCATCAACCCAGGACAATTTATTCCGTGCACAGATTTTAGCCAATTTGTTTTTCAAATTCTGATTCATTCTTTCTACCTTCACCTGGGACTGTGGGTGGTATACGGTGCCAAACCTGTGTTTGAGGCCCAAACAGGCCTCCACTTTCTGCAAGTCTTGGTTTTTGAAGTGGGTACCATTGTCTGTCCGGATTTTCTCAGGAAACCCGTGCCTGGGGATATAATAGTTAATTAAACATTTTACGACTCTTTTGCTGTCTTCTCTGGAAGCGGGCCATGCTTCTGGCTATCCTGTAAATGCATCAACACACACAAGCAAGTATCTTTTCCCTTTGACTGTCGTTACCATGTCTGTGTAATCCAATATAATTTCTTTTCCTGGACACATCAATAAAGGAAACTTTCCTTGTGTTGGTGTCAGAGTCTTTTTCGGGTTGAACTGTCCACATACTCTGCATGTTTTAATGAAATGTCTTACCATGTGTGACATAAAAGGATGCAACCACTCGTTCAGATTTTCAAGCATCTGTCTCGTCCCTACATGTCCTGGTCCATGTGCTTCCTGAAAAAGTTCCTGTTTTCTGCCAGGTGGAAAGACTATTTTACCATTGTGCCCTCTCCAGCAACCGTCCTTCTCAGTCGCCCCCCTTAGTCTCCACATGTTCTTTTCTTCTGGTGCCGCCCCCTTTTGAAGTTCAATAACCTGTTCAAGTGTAAGTTTGTCTTTTATCTCCTCCTCTGCTGTGACTGTCATCATCAAGGGAGAGTATCCTACTGCAGCTTTTGCTGCGTTGTCAGCTGCTTGATTGTCCTGAGCTATGTAGGAGTCACTGTTGTCATGTCCTTTGCATTTCATTACTGCCACTCTCAAGGGCAGCAGAAGGGCCTTTGCTAACTCTTTCATGTCTGCTTCGTGTTTAATGGTTTTTCCTCCTGCTGTCAAAAAAACTGCTCTAATCCATTGACAAAGTTCCACATGGACTGCTCCTACTGCATAGGCGGAATCCGTGAAAACATTCACTTTCTGATTCTCTGCTAGTTTCAGTGCTTCTACCACTGCTCTGACCTCTGCTCTCTGTGCAGATGGTGCACCTTCTAGCTGTTCTGCTTTTATCACTTCATAGCCTGTATCTGTTTTTTCCACTATTGCATAACCTGCTTTCAGGCCTTCTATTGGATGTCTGTAACAACACCCGTCTGTGAATAAGTGTCTTACCTGTATTCCCTAAAGTGGAGATGCTTCTAGATCTGGCCTCACTTTCTCCAGCTTGACCACCAGCTCTTCACATCGGTGAGGCTCACCTTCTGCAACACAATCTGCCATATTTATTCCCTCATGTGAGAATGTTATGTTGGGGGCTTCTAAGATTTTTGATAGTCTGTGTTGTCTAAGAGCTGTCATCGTAAAACACTGTGAGTTCACATAGGCAACCACGCTATGTGTTGTCAGCACCTGCAGGGCGTGGCCCATGACTATGTGGGCTGTTTTTTTAATCAGTTTCGCTATCCCGGCTGCATGTTGTGTGCATGGAGGATGTCTTTTTTCCATGTTGTCTATCATAAGTGAGAGGTACTGTAATACTTTCCTCTCTCCCCCTTTTCTCTGAAACAAAACCCCATTTATTGCGTGTTTTGTTACAGAGACATCCAGGAAGAAAGGACGGCTGTAATCTGGTAAGGTTAATTCAGCTGCCGATGCCATGTGTTGTTTTAGATGAGTAAAGGTGTCTTCTGCTTCTTTTGTCCAGGTTAGTGGACTATTCAAATTTCTCATACCTTGTTCCTTGACCAGATGGCGCAAGGGTTGAGTCAGGTCCGTGTATGCTGGCAAGTAGCTACGACTATAGCCGGTGAGTCCAAGGAAAGATAACATGTCCTTCACCCGTAGTGGTTTTGAATGTGTCAGGATGCTCTGCTTATGTGCTGAAGACATGCTAGTGGTTCCTGCGGAGATTACACGGCCCAGGAAAGAAACCTGTTTTCTACCAATCTGCAATTTAGTTTTACTAACCTTAAAACCAGAGCCGTGTAAGTGTTGTAGGACAAGACGTGTAGATTCCACGTAGAGATCAGCAGTGGGAGCGGCCAACAGCAAGTCGTCCACATACTGGATCAGTGTGGTGTTGCCGGGAAGTGGACATGTTTGCAAAACGTCCTTCAGGACCTGGTTAAAAATGCCTGTAGAGAGAGAGAATCCCTGTGGAAGTCTCGTGTATCTCCACTGTCTGCCTTTGTAGGTGAATGAAAACAGGTCACGACAGCTGTCCTCTAGAGGGAGACAAAAGAACGCGTTAGCCAAGTCAATACAGGTGTACCATTGTTGAGAAGGTTCCAAGGCTGAGATGGATACATAAGGATTAGGAACAGGCACTGTTGGAGTGGACAAGATAGCATTTATGGCTCTTAAATCATGGGCCATGCAATATTTTCCTGTCCCTTTCTTTTCTACTGGTAAGATGGGTGTATTCCAGTCAGAAGTTGAGGGTTCTAAAACCCCAGCCTGTATTAGACCTGCAATAGTGTCGGCGATTCCCTCCTCAGCTTGAAGCTTGTGGGGATATTGTGGTACCCAGATTGGGGTGTTTATGTTTACCTTAAAGGTGATGGGAGCACAAGAGACGTGTCCAACATCAATTGGAGACTGTGCCCAGAGAGAGTCAGGAAGTGAAGCCAGCATGTCCTCAGCAGTGTGGTAATCTGTCCGTTCTCTCCCATGTTGGCGAGTCAGCAGGTCGTGTTCAAGGTCGATCAGTTCAGAACTTTCAAACTGTATTCTGTATGTGTCACATGATTTTGAATAATACAGACCTAGTGCTGTGGTGCGCGTCCAATCTGTGGTAGCTAGAGAGCATTTAACCATCCCTCCTAACTCCTTGGCTTGGCGCTCAGGATTTATAGAGAGAGATAAATGGGGGACAGCTTCATCACTCATTTGATACCAGCTAAGCTGTTCAGTGGTCAGTGTTACTGCCGCTGATACTCCCTCAGGAGCTACATAAATATTTTCAATTTTAATTTGCCAAGTCTTACCCTCAAGTTCAGATGAGAAGGCTTCTTGGTACCAGTCTGTGTGTTCCCGGTCATAGAAGAGGGTGACGTGAGGCGGGTCAGCAGGAGAAACGTAGGCACGCAGACTGATGAGCCAGGGCTTCCAGGTCTGGAATGTTTTCAGGAGACAGCTCGACTGTTCATGTGTCAACCGGCCCCAATAGATGTCTGCATACTCTGGAGTGACAGGGTGTAACAAATATTGTCCATCTGTGATTGAGTCTCTGCAATGCATGATAGAGCCATCTGGTAGCGAAACTGTCAGCCCATCTGCACCACACAGTACGGTAGCTCCCAGCTTGATCAGCAAGTCTCTTCCCAGTAAGTTCACAGGAGTAGATGGGGAGCAGACAAAAGAATGTTGCAACGTCTGGGCCCCTAGGTTAAAAGTCAATGGTTTTGTTAAGTGCAGACTCTGCTCTTTCCCTGAGAACCCTGTCAAAGACACGGTTTTTGATGTTAAACTGTTGATGGGGGTGCTGTTTATAGTCGAATATGTGGCTCCTGTGTCCACTAGAAAGTTCATAGGTTGACCTCCCACTCTGGCAGATAACATGGGGTCTGCAGAAGTCATGTTACCTGACTGGGTCTCAGGGGTGTGTCAGTATCTTTGGTACACGTCTTCTTCCCACTGCAGGTACTGGCCACCGGCAGGAGGCGGTATGTTAGCAGGATTGTGTGGAATCATACCTTGTGACCCTCCGCCTTTACTCCCCTGCATGGGTGGGGCTCTGCACTGTCTGGCCCAATGGCCAGGTCTCCCACAGTTGTAACAGATTTCGTCTTGTAGGTTCCTTTGCCTGGGTGCACCCCAGCCCCCTCGTCCACGCGCCATGCCTCCCCGTGCACAACCACCAGCACGCCAACCTCCTCCACGTCCAGTCCCACCAGACCTGCGCACAATTGGAAAAGACGGGAAGGGAAAAGAGGGATCGGGATATGGAGAGGAGACAACTCCTCCTCCAGGATACTGATTAGTCACAGGTGCAACATTGTTGTGTGTAAGTTGTGAAACATTCCCTGTTCCCGCAGCTGACATCATTTTCTCAGATTTATCCTTGTTCTTTGATACCTTCTGTCGTGCTTCCTGAAGCTGCAACTTGAGGAGCTGATTTTCTAGGTCAGCTCTTTCATCTTTTTTCTTTTTTAACTTGTCCTGTGCCGCCTGTAAATGATGTAGTAAATGTTTTTCCCACTTAGCATGCTCGCACCCTGGGAGATCAGGATTTTTCACCATCAGTTCTGACACTTCATCAGGTACTCCCTTCAAAACTGCTTCTCTGAACAATTCAGTCAGATTAGACGGTTCACCTTTTGGATTAACTGTTGTGTATCTCATCCAAATCTCTACTGCTTGAGTGATGTAATCTTTCGGGTGGACCTTAGGGTCCCATTCAAATTTTGGTATTGCTGCCGGAGTAGACAAAGGGAACTGTCGCTTAATTTGTCTGGCTAATTGTGTAATTACCACTGTTAAAGGAGTGTGGTTTGGCTGAGTGTCAGTGCGGGCGGCTCGTTCTAACTCATGTCCCACCATAGGGGTGACACAACGTCCTAAAATTGCCCTAAAATCTCTTAGTGCTAAAGTCATTCCTCTCGTGAGTCCATCCAACTCAGATAACCATAAGCTTCCTCCTGCCAAGATACTAGGAAGCTTATCAACCAACGCGTCTCTATCTCCCAAGGGAAAAGGTACATATTTCAGTGTCCCTCCTGCTGACTGCAGTAAGGGGTAGTTTCCCTGTGCCTGTCTTGACCGGAGTGTCATGGGGTGTGTCTTCTCATAGTACTCCGCACAAACTTCTCTTTCTTCTCTCTCAAAATCTGCTAACAAGTCCTCGCATGCTCCTAGAAGCTCTTCTTCTGTCAGAAAACCTCTTTTTTCTCCTCTCTCTGTGACCTTTCCCTTGGCAACCAGAGAGATGTTAACTCCAGTCTTATCTATACTCATTTTATTCTGCTTTTGCTTCTCTGCCTGTTCAAGCTTTAATCTAATTCTGGTCATCTGTTCCTCAGTCTCATGCAGTGTTTTTTCTACGTCTTGAAATAACTGTACATGAACATCCAACTCGTCCCTCCTCCTATCTTCCTTGTTCTCCACCTCTTCCCCTGACACAGAGGAGGAGGTGGGGCTGAGGGTTTTCTGTCTTTTTTCTGAGTCAATATCTCCTCTTGGTGTAGAGGCGATTTCAAGTTCTGTCCCCATCCAGAGTGGGTTGTGAGGGGGTGGTGGTGTACCTTCTCTGGCAGCTGGCTGCACCAATATCAATCAACCTTTATTTATACAGGTAAATCCCATTGAGCCTCGAGGACTCATTTACAAGAGAGACCTGATTTCAACAAAGAAAGATGACAACAATGGGCAACAGCAACAACAATAAACAGTTATAAAAAAGCATATATATATTTTTTTTAACAAATAGGATGGCTAAAAGGAAAAGGTAACAAAACAAAAAAACAACTAGATTCCAAGACAAATGTAGAAAACTAAAAACAGGAACATGTCTGCATTGGTCCCTGCCAGGTGTCCAACAGATTCTTAAAGACACTTAGAGAGGTCAAGGTCGAGAGTTTCAAATTTTTTTGTAAGATATTCCAGGAAACAGGAGCGGAATAGGAGACAATAAGCTTCCATCTAGGATTTCAATGATTGGGTACAGCCCCTTAGGGGCTGTCTGTTTGTCTGGTAATGGGCCCGCCTCTTGAGTGGGCCCCTCACCACTCAGATAAGGAGATGGCAGTGAGCTGGAGGCCACATCCTGTTTTTTTCTGCACTAGACCATGCTTTATTCCCTGCCAGGATACCAACATTTT
The DNA here is from genome assembly GCF_014905685.2 of Nematolebias whitei. Taxonomy (NCBI): domain Eukaryota; kingdom Metazoa; phylum Chordata; class Actinopteri; order Cyprinodontiformes; family Rivulidae; genus Nematolebias; species Nematolebias whitei. The sequence continues at coordinate 1,916,708 of NC_056521.1, forward strand.
TTCACACTTCTTCATCTCCCTCTCGACTTCCTCTCTGTCTCTTTTACATTTATTTCTTGTAAACACCTTCGCCTCCTGTTCTCTGGACATGCACTCAGTCAATTTAGTTTTCAACCCTCTCAAGTGCTTCAGCAAAAAAATGCCCAATGGCCTGCACTCAGTGACACTGGCTCCCTGTTTAACTATGAGCTCTTCCATTCTGGTCTTAATCTTGCCTCCCTTTTTCTTGTCATTGTCGTAATGTTCCGTTAGGTATGTTACTAAATTGTCAACCTGTGCCTGTAAAGTCACCCACGGACCAGTTCCCCATTGGCTGTCATGTATTTGTTTGTCAAATTCTTCTTCCATCCTAACAGCTTCCTGTTGTGCAAACAGTCTTTGTCAAAATTCACGTTTTCACAAAATAAAATAAAATAAGTCTTTGTCAAAATTCACATTCTCACAATCACACACAAACATTTTGTTTGTGCACATGTTTGTGCTGATGTTCAATGTTTTATGTTATGAGTGCTTAGTGTATATTTAGTTGATGTTTTTCTTAGTTCATATCTTAGATGTTATTACTGTTTTTATTATACATTTTATTGTCGGATGTAACTGGGACCCCGTGTACATAATTTCGCTCCACCACATGTACCACATGAGGTGCGAATGACAATAAAGAAACTCTGACTCTGACTCTGATAAACATTTACACACACACACACACACAAACATTTACACACACACACACACACACACACACACACACACACACACACACACACTTTGTTGCCAGGTGAAAAGACATGACCGTCGCACTAGTTGCATAAGAGTTATCTTATCTTGAGACCTGGCAACCCCGCTCCACTCACAGAACACAGCTGTTTTCACATGGAGCGGTCTCATACAAACAAAACAAAATCGCTCGTCCGGCTCGCCTTAATTTTCTTTAGAGTTCAAAATCACAATTTCAGCTTCTCACACGACTGTGAGTAAAACACTCAAGTCCACACGGTGGTGGACAATCAGTTATACTCTGACAGTCAAGTCACGCCACCAACTGACAAACGAGACCAGAATAGACAAATAACACGGTCACTAGTGTAAATTACCTCTTAATATAAGAGACAACGTTGTTTTAATCTTTAGTCCTCTCATCACCATGTACAGGTCATTCTCAAAAAATTAGCATATTGTGATAAAGGTCATTATTTTCCATAATGTAATGATAAAAATGAAACTTTCATTTATTTCAGATTCATTGCACACCAACTGAAATATTTCAGGTCTATAATTGTTTTAATACTGATGATTATGGCATACAGCTCATGAAAACCCAAAATGCCTGTCCCAAAAAATTAGCATATTTCATCCCACCAAAGAAAGACAAGTGTTTTTAATACAAAAAACGCCAACCTTTAAATAATCATGTTCGGTTATGCACTCAATACTTGGTCGGGAATCCTTTTGCATGAATGACTGCTTCAATACGGCGTGGCATGGAGGCAATCAGCCTGTGGCACTGCTGAGGTGTTATGGAGGCCCAGGATGCTTCGATAGCGGCCTTAAGCTCATCCAGAGTGCTGGGTCTTGCATCTCTCAACTTTCTCTTCACAATATCCCACAGGTTCTCTATGGGGTTCAGGTCAGGAGAGCTGGCAGGCCAATTGAGCACAGTAATACCATGGTCAGTAAACCATTTACCAGTGGTTTTGGCACTGTGAGCAGGTGCCAGGTCGTGCTGAAAAATGAAATCTTCATCTCCATAAAGCTTTTCAGCACATGGAAGCATGAAGTGCTCCAAAATCTCCTGATAGCTAGCTGCATTGACCCTGTGCTTGATAAAACACAGTGGACCAACACCAGCAGATGACATGACACCCCAGTGACTGTGGAAACTTGACACTGGACCTCAAGCAATGTGAATTCTGTGTCTCCTCTCTTCCTCCAGACTCTGGGACCTTGATTTCCAAAGGAAATGCAAAATTTACTGTAATCAGAGAACATAACTTTGGACCACTCAGCAACAGTCCCAGGCGAGATGCTTCTGACGCAGTCTCCTGTTCAAGAGTGGCTTGACCTGGGGAATGCGACACCTGTAGCCCATTTCCTGCACACGCCTGTGCACGGTGGCTCTGGATGTTTCTACTCCAGACTCAATCCATTGCTTCCGCAGTGTCCCCCAAGGTCTGGAATCGGCCCTTCTCCACAATCCTCCTCAGGGTCCGGTCACCTCTTCTCGTTGTGCAGCGTTTTCTGCCACACTTTTCCCTTCCCACAGACTTCCCATTGAGGTGACTTTATACAGCACTCTGGGAACAGCCTATTCGTTCAGCAATTTCTTTCTGTGTCTTACCCTCTTGCTTGAGGGTGTCAATGATGGCCTTCTCGACAGCAGTCAGGTCGGCAGTCTTACCCATGATTGCGGTTTTGAGTAATGAACAAGGCTGGGAGTGTTTAAAAGCCTCAGGAATCTTTTGCAGGTGTTTAGAGTTACGTCGTTGATTCAGATGGTTAGGTTAATAGCTTGTTTAGAGAACCTTTTCATGATATGCTAATTTTTTGGGACAGGCATTTGGGGTTTTCATGAGCTATATGCCATAATCATCAGTATTAAAACAATTAAAGACCTGAAATATTTCAGTTGGTGTGCAATGAATCTGAAATATATGAAAGTTTCATTTTTATCATTACAATATGGAAAATAATGACCTTTATCACAATATGCTAATTTTTTGAGAAGGACCTGTATGGGTCTCTGAGGGACTCAGCGCTTTCTCTTATTATTTCTCAGTGTAGTCAGCTTCTTGTTTCCATTTGTGATGAGTCACGTCACGGGGGAAACTCAATAAAAACCCAGCAATCATCTCTCCCTGCGTCCGGTAGAAAGTGGGGTATGCCAATCTCCCGACTCCAGATCCCAGATCTGTCTGCTGACTCACACAAACTATTTCTCTCTCTTTAAGCAATATCAGCTTCTTAAAACAACCAAATCACCACAATCAAGGCTGTTAATTTTAGCAGATAAACTGACGCAGCACACCCACACTGTGAGGAAAATTCCTCGTTTTTTTAGCCGGCTAGTGCAGGTGCACAGAGTCCGTCCACCTGGATTCAATTCACATTTAACAATTACTCCTGTCTTCATTCACATCTGCCCGCATCCTCCACCAAATTGTTGAGGTCTTTCAAACCATGAGAACCAACTTTCAAACACTTAGCTCAAAACTGCCTCAATCTGAGATCGTTCAGTGGAAGGAAGACAGAGTCAAAAACACAGCCTGAGAAGTGGTTCTGAATTCAGACAAAGATTTATTTTACCTTCACAGAGCTGGAAAGGGAGACGTCTCACATGCACCTTACATCCATCTTACACGTCTCAGTTACAAATGTATTTGCTTCGTTTAAATATAGCCTTATCACATTGAGTTGTCCTTTATCATGATGTTGTTCTGAGTCAGTCGGCACTACTGGGCGTGGTCTGGCATGGTCTTGTTTTTTTTCGCCCACTGCCCCAGCTGAATGTGATCTGTTCTGGCAAGATAACAGTAGTCTGGTCCTCTTGTACAAGGAGTTACGCAGATCATGAACTTATATCACGTACATCATGATTTTGCAGTTTTTTACCATACACAGAGAAATATTTCATGTCAGAGCATAGCAAAAAAGATGACATTATACAACATTTCTCCCTTTTGGTCCCCCCAAGGGGACCACCTCTTTGGCTGCAAACATCTGTCCCTGACGACTGTCCAGAACTTGTGCCGGAAAAATCCCCAGGGCAACGGTGTAGTGGTGCGGGGTAAAAATAGCACAACGCCTCACGCCCCTTGTGACAACGACCAAGATGGTGTTCCAGTGCACTCTTACAATCATCCTTACCGTGTCATAAGTTTAACAAAATTGCTGTTCAAATGATATAACAATTGCAATCAAATGAGCCATTAATAAGATAAATATAGTACAACTTAGTGAAAAAACGCAATACAATGTCTAAAAATGTAATTCTCTGTCAGTTGGTTACAAAGCGCACAGTGGATGCCTGTATTTTAAAAGGACCACAACTTGTTGGCCTGCGTCTTTAACAATGACTACGAATTGGTTGGACAATTAAGGTCCATCTCAAAGAGGCATCGTTCCGTCGCGTTGTCACAGACGGAAAGAGAGAGAGAGAGAGAGAGTTTCAGTAAAAGTTAAGATGTGGCCACATGCATTTATCTAAGTTTCCTATTGCTAGCAGTATGATAAAATATCCAAACCAATACTCAACAGTAATTTGGGAGCAGGGGAAGCAAAGTAACACATGTAATTATAATATGTATAAGAATCAACTTAAAGCAAAGAAAAATGGTGTAAAACACGTTAGGAGACAGGTTGTGAAGCCAGTGTCAGCAGTTCTCGGGTTATGCCACCAGGGAGAGCTCGAATTCCGTGTGGCTTGAAGGATCGCTGGTTGACAACATCTGATATCCGGAAGGTCTATCCCCGCTCCCTTTCTCGATGGTCGAAGTGATACAGCGCACCACGAGTGATCTCGCACAGGGCACACAGCAGCAACCACATACGACCAGTACACCTAGAAGGGTGGCAATGGAGACAAACAAAGACAAAACCACCGCCTTCCATTTCCCAAACACATCCGTGAACCAGCTGTCTAATGGGTTGTGCAGACCTGAGTGTTCGTGCATGGTCTTACTCAGCGTCCTCAAGCACTCTACTAGATCTACAAAGCTAATGGAACAAATCATTCTAAAGAGGCTAATCAGTGCTTTATCACATTCATACACTGATGGGACACACATTGGAGGCTATGAGGGGTTCAGTGTCTTGCCCAGGGACACTTCGGCATGTGACTGCTGGCGGATTCGAACCCTCAACTCTCACATTGGAGGACGACTGCTCTAACCACTCAGCCACAGTCACCAGAAAAAAAAAGAATGATGAAGTGAAGTGGTAACAGACAATCGTAAAGGAGAAAATAGTAAATATAAAAAAGGAAAATAAATTAAAAAAAAGAATAGCTGTGACACCGTTCACCACCATCAGTGCAGACACCTTACCGAGCTGTGCTTTACATTTTATTTACAAATGCCAGTTAATTTATCTCCAGTGTTACAAGCGTTAAACCAGACCTATTCAACTTAATCACCCAGGGGGCCACAGTTACTGAAAGCCAAGCATTCAGGAGTCATATATCCAGTAGTTCTTATCATTAAGTAACTTTGTTTTATAGTTAAAACTTTAGTTTTGTTTTAAAAGAGTGAATCCATCTATGGACTGAACTTAGCTCACCTGTGGGCCTGATTTGACCCGCGGGCCGTCAGTTTAACAGCCCTGCTTCAAACTAAACTGTTGTTCCTTTTAATAAAGCCATGGAGTGATGTCCTGTTCCCTGAACAGCTGATCACTAATATAAAGTTTATCTACAGCCACCGTAGCTCTGACGCCCTCAGACATGTATTTCTTCCTGATTGGAAACAAAACTCGCCTCCAATCAAGGATCTCTTTTGGAAATTGATCGTTCACACTGAAGTCCGTCCCACGCAGCTCTCTGCCCCGACTTCTGACCTGCTCTTTTTGTTTATAGTGCTCAAATTTAGCGATAATTGGCCGAGGTCGCTTGTTATCGGGCTTCTTACCTCTGAGCCAGTGAACACGATGGAATGTGATGTTTTTTACCATCTCACTTGGGAGTTTCAGCTGATGTTGGATAAACTCACGGATCGTAACTTCAGCATCCTCCTCTGCTCGTTCTGGGATCCCAGAGTAGACAAGATTGTCCCACATGCTCCGAGCTTGAATGTCCAGGATGGATTCCTTCATTTTTTTGTTCTCTCCAGACAGCTGCGTTATCTTCTTGGTGAGTTCTTTAACGTTACCCCTTAGACTTTGGTTCTTAGCAGCGAGCGACGCCACCTGAGCTTGGCTGAACTCCAGAGACTCCCTCAGTGCATGGAACTCCTTGTGGAGAACCTCCACCAGGGCCAGACGGGCATCTAAGCTGGTTAGCTTCTTGTCTATAAACTTTGTTGTTAAAAGTTTGCTGTCTTTTCTACAGTGGAGCTGCACAGTGGAGGTAAGTTAAGCTGTAAAGGATATTGTTGACCAGTTAAACTTTTATCTCTCAGCCTAGATAATGTTTTTTGAGCAATAATAACACAACCATGTTATTGTTGATGTTTTGTTCTCATGTCAATTAGGGAGATGATCAGAGCCCTAAACCCCAGAGAACCACAGAGAAGATTCAGGCAGAGACACAGAGGTGCAGATGTCTGCATCAACCCTACCTCATTGAATCCAGTGACCTGCTGGTGGAATGTGAGGGACAATATTGCCCCTTTTCCATTAATACCGGTACAGGTCGACTGGACTCTACTTGGCCCGGTTCTGAGGCTGTTCCATTAGTACTGGTACTTAGCACCTGTTACTATTTTCAGTACCCTTGGCTCTGTGGTTCTAACCCAAACGAAGAGGTACAAAAACGTGACGTCAGAACACTGTCGGTCACTGATTGATCGGGGGCGGAGTCGGGGGCGGCGTCACTGGATCCTTCAGAAACTTCAAAAAAATGATCCACCATTTGCAATTTCTCAGACTGGAGCAGCGGCTGGACTTATTTTAAAGATTTTAAAAACAATACTGACAACATCTTGGTCTAATGTTGATGTATTGGCATTTTTTGTGCTTGGTGGCCGACAACATAATTCAGAGCAAGCTGGATAGAGCTCTGCTGGTGTACCCCGATCCTCCCTCCGGAGCCTCGGAGCGCCAGGCCGGGCAGGGCGTCATCTCCCCGGCTCCGAGTTCTGCTGGTCATCGCGGAAGATCCTTCCATGTGCTGACTCGGAGGCTCGGGTTCCGGATACCAGCCTTGTGTGCTCAGAGCTCTGCTGGTCACTGCGAAGCTGGAGATGGGGACTCGCAGAAGGCCGTTGCGAGACCCCGGCCGCGCGTAATCATGAAGGCTGAATCCCGATCCCACCCGGCAGCCAGGCGGACTGGACAGTCTGGGTCGGACAGTGGAAGCGATTTTTAAATAAAATATTTGTTTTTATACAAAAAATGTTTTAAAAAATTGCTGAAGCGATTTAAAAATCACTATTTTTTTTTTACACGTAAAATGTCTTTTTAAAATCGCTTCCACCGTTCGTCGCAGACCCGTCTCTGTCCGCCTGTCTGCGCGTGTCGGGCCTTCATGTTTACGCGCGGCTGGGGTCTTGGAACGGCCTCTGCGAGTCACCAGCTGAGCTCAGAGCTGGGAAGATGAGCCTGCCCGTCTTGTCTCCGGAGGAGAGGATCGTGTGAGACCAGCAGAGCGTTGAAGATTAAAAAAAATTAAAATAAACGGTGCCAGCTTCATCATGAAATCCTGTTTTCACTTTAATGACTGTTAACTCAGCTGAAAATCATTAAAAGACACAAAACTATTGGATCTCAGGAATATTTCCCTCAAACATGTTTAAAGAAAAGAGACGACCTTCAGTTCAACTTTATTTTAACCCACAAATGTACAAATCACAAAACAAGAACTTTAAAGCAAAGCTAAAAATAAAATGTACATATGTGAACAGGAAAGAAAACCACACATCTAAAATGAACATTAAAAGTAGACACAATGAGTGCAAATACATCAAATGATGATGAAAACCTATAAAAATATAAATCTAGATGTTTTTGTAGAATCTGGTTCATCAGAGATTTAATTTATATACATACATATATATACACACATATATATATATATATATATATACACAAATATATACACACATATATATATATACAGGTCCTTCTAAAAAAATTAGCATATTGTGATAAAGGTCATTATTTTCCATAATGTAATGAAAAAAATGAAACTTTCATATATTTCAGATTCATTGCACACCAACTGAAATATTTCAGGTCTTTAATTGTTTTAATACTGATGATTATGGCATACAGCTCATGAAAACCCAAAATGCCTGTCCCAAAAAATTAGCATATCATGAAAAGATTCTCTAAACAAGCTATTAACCTAACCATCTGAATCAACGACGTAACTCTAAACACCTGCAAAAGATTCCTGAGGCTTTTAAAAACTCCCAGCCTTGTTCATTACTCAAAACCGCAATCATGGGTAAGACTGCCGACCTGACTGCTGTCCAGAAGGCCATCATTGACACCCTCAAGCAAGAGGGTAAGACACAGAAAGAAATTGCTGAACGAATAGGCTGTTCCCAGAGTGCTGTATCAAGGCACCTCAGTGGGAAGTCTGTGGGAAGGGAAAAGTGTGGCAGAAAACGCTGCACAACAAGAGGTGACCGGACGCTGAGGAGGATTGTGGAGAAGGGCCGATTCCAGACCTTGGGGGACCTGCGGAAGCAGTGGACTGAGTCTGGAGTAGAAACATCCAGAGCCACCGTGCACAGGCGTGTGCAGGAAATGGGCTACAGGTGCCGCATTCCTCAGGTCAAGCCACTTTTGAACCAGAAACAGCGGCAAAAGCGCCTAACCTGGGCTACAGAGAAGCAGCACTGGACTGTTACTCAGTGGTCCAAAGTACTTTTCTCGGATGAAAGCAAATTTTGCATGTCATTCGGAAATCAAGGTGCCAGAGTATGGAGGAAGACTGGGGAGAAGGAAATGCCAAAATGCCAGAAGTCCAGTGTGAAGCACCCACAGTCAGTGATGGTCTGGGGTGCCATGTCAGCTGCTGGTGTTGGTCCACTGTGTTTTATCAAGGGCAGGGTCAATGCAGCTAGCTATCACGAGATTTTGGAGCACTTCATGCTTCCATCTGCTGAAAAGCTTTATGGAGATGAAGATTTCATTTTTCAGCACGACCTGGCACCTGCTCAGAGTGCCAAAACCACTGGTAAATGGTTTACTGACCATGGTATTACTGTGCTCAATTGGCCTGCTAACTCTCCTGACCTGAACCCCATAGAGAACCTGTGGGATATTGTGAAGAGAAAGTGGGGAGGCGCAAGACCCAACACTCTGGATGAGCTTAAGGCCGCTATCGAAGCATCCTGGGCCTCCATAACACCTCAGCAGTGCCACAGGCTGATTGCCTCCATGCCACGCCGCATTGAAGCAGTCATTCATGCAAAAGGATTCCCGACCAAGTATTGAGTGCATAACTGAATATGATTATTTGAAGGTTGGCGTTTTTTGTATTAAAACACTTGTCTTTCATTGGTCGGATGAAATATGCTAATTTTTTGGGACAGGCATTTTGGGTTTTCATGAGCTGTATGCCATAATCATCAGTATTAAAACAATTTAAGACCTGAAATATTTCAGTTGGTGTGCATGAATCTGAAATATATGAAAGTTTCATTTTTATCATTACATTATGGAAAATAATGACCTTTATCACAATATGCTAATTTTTTGAGAAGGACCTGTATATATACACATATATGTGTGTACATATATATTTGTGTGTGTGTGTGTGTGTGTGTGTATATATATATATATATATATATATATGTGTGTGTGTGTATACACATACATGCATACACACAACTTCAAAATAACAAACTCTCACCCTGTACTGAAAACAGTTTCAGGTTCTCAGCGCCACCAGCTGGTGAGAGGTGGGGACGTCAATTTGAACCCCGCCCACTGGAACCGGTACTGAAAGCATCAGCCAGGAGTGGGCTTGTTTGTGTCCAGAGAAAGAACAACATGTTGTTTCTGAAGAAAAACTGTTAAGTGAAAAGGTCTTCCGTGTGTAGCAGTGAGCATTATGCCCCTTTTCCATTAGTACCTGTAGTACCGGTACAGCACGGCTCTACTCTACTCGGTACAGTACAGGTTGTGTTTCCATTATGCTGTCTCCAGCAGTAGAAAATGTTCACTCTGAGGGTGTGGATGATGCTTATTGCACACACTGATACCTGGTTGTCAGTTTGATAGCACTGACATAGAATTATTGTCTGAGTATCAAAGTGATGCCCTACAGATTTACTTTCACAAGCACAACATTATGGCTGGCCTTAATGCTCCACTTGATATATAAATTAAATTTTATTAGAATTTGCTTTGGGCTTGTTTCAGATGTAATGGACATGGGAATGAAAAACAAAGAAGAAAACAAAGCAGAAAAGTGAGAGAAGGGTTAAAAGGTAAAGAAGGAGATAGGAATAGAGGAGAGAGAGAGGTATATAGAGAACACAAGTCAACATCATTGAAGTCTGCCTCTAGACCTGTGGAAAGAAAAAAAAAACGACAAAACCAAGAAACCTCCACAACAAACAACACATATAATGATACTTATAACATCATTAGAACATATTTTATACAATACATGATAATACAAGATATATTTAATGGCCTCCACAACCCAATTGAGTGTGTATCTGATAAACACCTGGATCTAAACAACTGTGTGAGCATGCTTGTCTATATAAGGTTTCTCCATAAAAATGTTCAATAGTGGATGTGGGGACCCACAGACCCGTCCCCACCGGACACAATGGTAAACACAGGGAAGACCGTAGCCACAGACACACAATGCTCCCGCTCCGGGAATTCCCCAACAGGGACAACCGCATCCCCCAAAGAGAGAAGCAAAGGGAAGCCCCGGGCGATCCCCAGCAACCACCATGCAGAAACCCCAGGAGGCTGCAGCGACGAGTCCACAGGCCCTGCCGGCAACCCGCCATGCGAGCCCCAAGGTCATACTACCCCCCCAACAGAGGCCCAACAGAGCCAGGGCACCCAGGCCCCGGCAGGCAGCCACCAGGGCAGGCCTGCACACATCCCACCACCCAGCCCCAGATGCTGAGAGCTGCCAATGCACCGGCGTCAGGGGGGCCCACCACCGGAGGGGAGCACGACAGGGGGACATAGACCCCACATTAAATGGGGGGCTCAAATTGATCCAAGAGAGGGGACCACCTAAAACCCAACCCGAGACATATTGTTTTTATATATTTTGAATCATTTGTCTGTAATGGACTGGAGACCTGTCCAGGGGGACCCCTACCTCTCATATAGTGATGGCTGGATATGGGCACCAGTGAACCCCGTGACTCATAAAGGAGGAAGTGTGTAAAGATAATGAATGAATTCACTGATTAATTATTTGTTCCTAGATTTTTTTTTTTTTAATCCAGGCAACTAAGCTAACCTAATACTGGTAACTTAAGTTACAGGATGTTATGCACACCTATATTTGTTCCTCTTTTTGGTATAAATATAAAATGATGCAAAGATTTGATACAGTAAGGACCCTAAAATTATTGTTTTAAATAAATGTTCTATTTGTTTAGATTGTTGTTTAATCTTTTCAGCTTGTCAGTTACATAACCGAAATAAAATTTATGACCATTTCAATAGAAAAATCGTTTTATAATTGAAAATAGTTTCTGAATCAAAATATCCGATTCGCCAGACAGAGATTCGCACCCCTAGATCTAAGGTTTAATAGGTTTATTTTTAAAGTATTCTTAAAATCTAGGAACAAATCATAGTTTGGGAACTTGTTGAAAATTGTCACAGAATATCTTTTACAAAATCACAACATTTAATTGGGCATTAAGATATCAGCTGCATCTCATGGCCTATAAAAGTCATTTTAATATTTGCAGTTAGAAAGTTTTCACTCCTGTGTGGCATCTCATGTGTGTGTTTAAATTTGTCTTACGACTAAATCTTTGTCCACAAAGATCACAAGGAAACGGTTTGTCTCCTGTGTGGACTCTCACGTGTCGATTTAAAGTGTCCTTCTCACTAAATCTTTGTCCACAAAGTTCACAAGGAAAAGGTTTGTCTCCTGTGTGAACTCTCATGTGTCTGTTTAAAGTGTTCTTCTCACTAAATCTTTGTCCACAAAGTTCACAAGGAAACGGTTTGTCTCCTGTGTGGACTCGCATGTGTGAGTTTAAATTTGTCTTCAGACCAAATCTTTGTCCACAAAGATCACAAGGAAATGGTTTGTCTCCTGTGTGGACTCTCATGTGTGTGTATACATGTGCCTTCTGACTAAATCTTAGTCCACAAAAATCACAAGGAAATGGTTTGTCTCCGGTGTGGACTCTCATGTGTCGGTCTAAAGTGCTCTTCTCACTAAATCTTTGTCCACAAAGTTCACAAGGAAATGGCTTGTCTCCTGTGTGGACTCTAATATGCGAGTTTAAACTTGTCTTCTGACTAAATCTTTGTCCACAAAGTTCACAAAGAAACAATTTGTCTCCTGTGTGGACTCTGATGTGTTTGTTTAAATGTGCTTTCAGACTAAATTTTTGTCCACAAAGTTCACAAGGAAATGGTTTTTCTCCTGTGTGGACTCTCATGTGTCTGATTAGATGTGATCTGAAAGTAAATATTTTATCACAGTCATCACAGCTTATTGATTTTGGTCTTGCCTGGACTTTCCTGCATGACTCTACATTTTTCTTCTCTCCAACACATTTCTTATTAAGCAGACAGCTTGAAGACTTCACTCCAGAATGACTTGTCATGTGTCTTTGAAGAGTCCGGTTACTGACATACTGCTTACCACACTCAGAGCAGATCAAAGATTTGTTGACAGTTTCTACCTCTGATTCAGGAGCCCTGCTCTCTTTCCAGTCTTTCATACCGTCTTCACATTCTGATTCAGAGTCTGATGAGTTCTTTAGCAGAGAATCAGGATTGGTCATTTCACCATCGTCTTCATCGTCCTCTTTAACATTGGTCTTTGAAGAGCTGGAACTGTCTTTGTGAGTCTTTAAATCAGGGTTCCTGGTAAGTTTGTGTTTATCCTCCTCACTCTTTAAAGAAACTGTAGTGACCAAAAACCCGATATTGGTCTCCTCCATATTGAGTTGGTCTACCACCAGACTGGTCCAAGGGTCTTCTCTTCCACTCTATGATAAGAAGCTCTGGGTCCTGCTGGTCCACATCAGGCCTTCAGTCTTGAGGAGCTTCTTCTTTTAATCAGCACCAAAAATAGACAGGAACCACTGAAACACATGAACATTAAGGACAATGTTACTTCAATGCACGCACACGCACACACACAAACACACACACACACACACCCAGACACCAAACTTATGCCCCTTTTCCATTAGTACCGGTACGGCCCGACTGGACCCGACTCAACCCGATTCCGAGGCTTTTCCATTAGTAACGGTATGTAGAACCTGTCCCTATTTTCAGGACCCTTGGCTCTGTGGTTCTAACCCGAACGAGTAGGTACTTAAACATGACAACAGAACACTGTCGGTCACTGATTGGTCGGGGGCAGAGTCACTGGATCCTTCAAACACTTTTCAAAACAATGATCTGCCATTTGCAATTTCTCGGACTGGAATAGTGGCTGGACCTATTTTAAAGCTTTTAAAAACAAAAAGCTGCAAGCAGCATTGGAGGCCCTCGCAGGTAAGCGCCGCTCCGGCCTTACGGCAACCGCGGGAGCTAAAGCAAGTCCACCCAGACGCCATCGTGAATGCTCGTGTGCCAATCCCACATGCGTTCACCACGAGGAGCATTTCCCGAATCTTCAACATCGCCTTCCATCCATGTCGTTACTTGTCCAGCTGCAGGTCTTACAAGTATAGGCGAAATCTGATCTTCCAGACAGGAGTTATGGTGACTTCCTCTTTTGATGCGAATGTTTGACAAGCACTTCTTTTTATGCTTTTCTCAACATGTCATGTGTGATAATCAACAGTTGGCAAACACAGTTTCAGTGTAATATCTTGCACAGTGCGAAGCTAGAAGTGTCATCCAATAATCAACAGTTTTTTCTTTGAGTAGGTGGGACTTAAGTGATGTCATGAATCAATACCAATGTGTCTACAAGTGCTCACTGATGAAGCATAAAAACTCAGGTTCAGATTGGATGATGCATCGCTGAGATATAACTGTTGGGATAGTATGGAGGCTGCACTTGAGTCAAATGTTGACGAACAATACTAATGTGTCTGAGTGTTCACTGATCATGCACAATAAATCTGGTACATATTGGATGATATTTCACTGAGATATAACTATTGGAATAATCTAGGGGGTGCACTCAAATCAAATGTTAAATAACAACACAAATGTATATAGAATTGCTTACTGATTACGCATCAAAAATCTGGTGCAGATTGGATAATATATTATTGAGATATAACTCTTTGAATAATCTAGGGGGTGCACTTGAGTCAAATGTTAAACAACAATACCAATGTGTCTAGAAATGCTCACAGATGATGCACCAAAAATCTGGTGCGGATAGGATGATGTATCATTGAGCCACAACTGTAAGAAAAATGTAAGTGGCGCTGTGGAGGCTATTGGCCACTTATCATGGATACCTGTTCAAAGGGGCAGATAATGGTCGATCATACTGATTTTGGTGAACCTCGGCTGAAATCTGTGAAATTTAGAGCCAAATGTTTTGCAACGGCGTTACGTCTTAATTCGCCACGCCGTGCCGCCCACATGCTCCACCCAAAACTGTCAGTGTTGGAAAGCAAGTAACACCAATATGTCTTCGGTCACTGGACACATCATCATGCTGATCAGGTAACAGGGGTCGGATGGGGATCGTTCAACGTAAAACTTTATACTTCCTGTTGTCAGGAAGCATGGCTTGAGTGATGTCATGATTTGACCATTCAGTCTTGCAGGGGACCAGATGTGGATCAATCACTGAAGGTTTGATGGCTCAGGCAGTTTTAGTGTAGGAATTATTAGCGTTTCGTTTTTCATGGCGAGATGTCAAACTTTGAGGTCTGGCCCCACCCCTTCATCATGCTCCGAAATGAACCGTTTAGATAATGTCGTGTCCTCCATGCCTTTTGACCAAAATGGCCAAGTTTGAAACCTATTGAGCAAAATCCCTAGGAAGTTTGTTCAAATGCAGAGGCAAAAAGGTGTGAAAACTGGGCTGGCATTCCAAAATGGCCGCTTTCCTGTTTATCGTACAATGTTGGTGCCAGAGGGTTTTCTGTGCATCTTGGGAATTGGACAAGTGTACCAAATTTCATGTTTCTTCAACAAACTAAGGTTAATGTGGAAGGTATTTTGAACATTTCTAGGTGGCGCTCTTGAGCTGTTTCTGTTGCGCTTTTTGCCACGCCCTTAAAATATGTAATTTTTCACCAGTCCTGATCCGTCCACCAAATTTGGTGACTTTTGGGGGTATGTTAAGGCCTCCAAAACAACAATTCATTTGGTGGAAAAAATTGCAGCTCGGGCCTGAACAGAGCGATGACAATAGGCCTTTGCAGCGCTTTGCTGCTCAGGCCTAATTAAAGCTGCAAACAGCATTGAAGGCCCTCATAGCAAAGCGCCGCTCAGGCCATACCGCGACCGTGGGAGTTCCAGCCACTCCACCCAGTTGCCATCGCAAACGCTCTCGTGCCAATCTCGCATGCGTTCAACACCAGGCACATTTCCTGAATCTTTGACATCGGCTTCCGTCCATGTCAGTACTAGTCCAGCTCTAGGTCTTACAAGCATACATAAAATCCGACTTTCCAGACAGGAGTTATTGTGACTTCCTGCATTTTTGCAAATGTTTGACGGGCACTTGCTTTTTGCTTTTCAGCATGTCGTGTGCTAATCAACAGTTACAGTTTCAGTCATATCTTACACAGGGCTAAACTGTAAGTCACCCAATAATTGACAGTTTCTTCTCTGAATGGGTGGGGCTTAAGTAATGTCATGAATCAACAATGTGTTTGTGTCTCGAAGTGCTCACTGATGAAGCAAAAAAATCAGGTTCAGATAAGATGATATACAGTATCACTGAGATATAACTGTTGGAATATTCTAGGGGGTGCACTGGATTAAAAATTTAAAAAACATTACTAATGTGTATAGAAGTGCTCACTGATTATTCATAAAAATATGGATCAGATCGGATGATGTATCAATGAGATATAACTAAGAAAAATGTAGGGGGCGCTTTGGAGGCTATTGGCCACTTATGGAATCTTGTTCAAGGGGTGGATAATGATCGAGCATAGTGATTTTTGTGTACCTCGGCTCAAATCTTTGCAATTTAGAGCCAATGCATTGCAACTGCATCACTTCTGAATTTGTCATGCTGCCACGCCCACATCCTCCAGCTAAAACTGCTTGTAATTTAAATCAAGTCAGACCAACTTGTTAAATTAAATGTCTTCTAACACAGAATCATCCTGATTAGATTAAGGGTGTCAAAGAGGGAGCATTCCAAGTAAAAAAAAAAAAAAAAGACTTCTGGTTCTGAGGGGGTGGGGATTTGATGACGTCCGAATATGACCAAAGAGGATCGTTGGGCATGCAACAAGGATGACTCATGCCAAGTTTGGTGCATTTCGGTCTTTCAATGTGAAAGTAATAGCATTTGGAAATTAACGGCATGAAGCGCAACTTTGAGGCCTGACCATGCCACATTAACTTATACGAAAATGCAAGCTTTTGATAACTTTTAATCCCCAATGTTTCAAGTAGGGATATACCGATCCACATTTTTTTTTACTTCCGATCCCAATACCTAAATCTGGATATCAGCCAATACCGATACCGTTCTGATAACTGATTTTATATGAGGCTGTAATAATCTACTCTCAAGTACAACTTGTACAAATATATGCATGCATGTCCAAAAAGGCAACTTGTAAGTTTTATTAATGTTGGATATGTTTTAAAGTTAGAATTAAGCTCTACTAACACAAAACATGTTTTTTTTTTATTCCTAGCTTTAAAGTTGATATTAAAGTATATTAATTAAAGTTTTGTTTAGTTATTTTATATTTTTTTAAATAAGGGTCAGAGATAAGAATTTTATCCTTCTTTATGCACTATTTTCATTCAATGTTTTCTTTTTGATGAATTTTTTTGTTTATTTGGTTTCTTTAAAATGAATGAATAAATGAATTAAAAATATTTAAACGGCTTTAAACATCTGCTAAGTTGATGGCATAAACAAACAGACATGTTCCTGTTTTTAGTATTTTACATCACTTTATAATGTAGCTCTATTCCTTAGATAGAGAACTTTACTAATTGGCTTTTATGTATGTGAATGTTTCTGTAAAGTGCCCTGAGACAACTTTGTTGTGATTTGACGCTATATAAATGACCTAAATTGAATTGAGATGTTTTCGTTTCTTTTTCTTAATAAATATATTTAGGCCCGAGCAGCAAAGCTCTGCGAAGGCCTATTGTAATTGCTCTGTTCAGGCCCGAGCTGCAATTTTTCCACCAAATGAATTGGCGTTTTGGGGGCCTTAACATATCCCAAAAGTCACCAAATTTGACGGACGCATCAGGTCTGGTGAAAAATTACTTATTTTAAGGGCGCGGCAAAAATCGCAAACGATACGGCTCAAGAGCACCACCTGGAAATTTTCAAAATACCCTCCGCATTAACCTTAGTTTGTCGTAGAAACATGAAATTTGGTACGCTTGTCCAATTTCCCAAGATGCACAGAAAACCCTTTGGCACCAACGTTGTACAATAAACAGGAAAGCGGCCATTTTGGAATGCCGGCCCAATTTTCACACCTTTTTGGCGGTTTACAGCCTCTGCATTTGAACGAACTCTTCCTAGGGATTTCGCTCAATCGGTTTCCAGCTTGGCCATTTTGGTCAAAAGGCATGGGGGACACAACGTTATCTAAACGGTTCGTTTCAGAGCATGATGAAGGGGCGGGGCCAGACCTCAAAGTTTGACATCTCGCCATGAAAAACGAAACGCTAATAGATCATACAAGAAAACTGTCTGAGCCATCAAACCTTCAGTGACTGATCCACATCTCGTCCCCTGCAAGACTGAATGGTCAAATCATGACATGACTTAAGCCACGCCCCCTGACAACAGGAAGTATACAGTTTTATGTTGAATGATCCCTATCCGACCCCTGTTACCTGATCAGCATGATAGTATGTCCAATGATTGAAGACATGTTGGTGTAACTTGCTTTCCAACACTGACAGTTTTGGGTGGAGCACGTGGGCGGCACAGTGTGGCGAAGTAAGACGTAACACCGTTGCCATACGTTTGGCTCTAAATTCCAGTTTTGAACAGAGATGCACAAAAATCAGTATGATCGATCATTATCCGCCCCTTGAACAGGAAGCCATGACAAGTGGACAATAGCCTCCACAGTGTCCCCTAGAATATTTTAAAACCTGAGCCCCAAGCCATTTTTGGACTGATAATTCTGAAACTCGTGATCATCTGTATCTTCTTAGGACCTATGAAAAAGTCTTTTGGAGCCCTGGTCCAAACTCAACAGTAAGTCGGCCATTTTGGGTCAAAGGGTCAATTTTGGGCGTTTCTAATGGCGCATTTTAACGAACTCATCCTAGGGATTTTGATTGAATGCTTCAAACTTGGTTAATATGCCCTTAACAGATTGGGGAGTAAAAGTTATCAAAAGCTTGCATTTTTATATATGTTGAAGAGGCGTGGTCAGGCCTCAAAGTTGAGCTTCACGCAATAAATTTCTAAACGCGACAACTATCACATTGAAAGACAGAAACGCACGAAACTTGGTATGAGTAATCCCTGTATGATGCCCGACGGTCCTCTGTGGTCATATTCTGACGTCATCAAAGTCCTGCCCCCTCAGAACAGGAAGTCACTTGTTTTGCTTGAAATGCTTCCTCTCTGACATCCTTGACCTAATCAGAATCAGAATCAGTTTATTATTGCCATGTCAATGAACGAGGTTCACAAACTAGGAATTTGCTTCGACATAAGGTGCGAATAGTAATAAAGTAAAATAAAGTAAAAATAAAGTAAAAATTAAGTAAAAATGAGTACATAAGACATAAGACCTGTGTACACCCACAAATAAAGTAAAATTAAAAACATAACATAACCATATGTACACCCATACAATAGAAAACAATAAAAAAGCTTAGAAAACAGTACAGATGGAGTATTCAATTATAATACAGATATAATGTGACCAAAGCAGAAATTATGAGGTAGCATTATGAGTGTTCAGGAGTCCAACAGTGGAGGGGAAGAAACTGTTCTTATGGCAGGAGGTTCTGGTCCAAATGGACCGAAGCCTCCTGCCTGAGGGGAGTGGTTCAAACAGTCCATGTGCAGGGTGAGCAGGGTCAGCTGTGATCCGACCTGCTCGCCTCTCAGTCCTGGAGACATACAGGTCGTGGAGGGATGGACGGCTGCAGCCGATCACCTTCTCAGCTGAGCGCACAACGCGCTGCAGTCTTGAGTCTGTCCCTGGCAGTGGCCCCGGCGTACCACACCGTGATGGAGGAGCTGAGGATGGACTCGATGATGGCCGTGTAGAACTGCACCATCAGCTTGGCTGGCAGCTTGGCCTTCTTCAGCTGTTGCAGGAAGTACAGTCTCTGCTGGGCCTTCTTGATGAGGGAGCTGATGGTTGGCTCCCACTTGAGGTCCTGGGTGATGGTGGTGCCGAGGAACCGATAAGAGTTTGCAGTGGTGATGGGGGTATCATTACAGGTGAGGGGGGGCAGAGGGGCTGTGGCTTTCCTGAAATCCACAATCATCTCCACTGTCTTCTGGGCATTGAGTTCCAGGTTGTTGCTGCTGCACCAGGTCACCAGCCGGTCCACCTCCCTCCTGTATGCAGACATCACCGTCCGAGATGAGCCCGATGAGGGTGGTGTCATCTGTAAACTTAATAAGTTTCACAGAGTCATGGCTGGAGGTGCAGCAGTTGGTGTACAGGGAGAAAAGCAGTGGGGAAAGCACACAGCCCTGTGGAGATCCTGTGCTTACAGTCCGAGTGTCCGAGACAGCTCTCCCCAGCCGCACGCACTGATTCCGGTCTGTCAGGAAGTCTGTGATCCACCTGCAGGTGGAGTCAGGTACATGGAGCAGGGAGAGCTTGTCTTGGAGCAGAGCAGGGAGGATGGTGTTAAATGCGGAGCTGAAGTCCACGAACAGGATCCTGGCGTAGGTTCCTGGGGAGTCCAGGTGCTGTAGGATGAAGTGAAGAGCCAGGTTTATTGCGTCATCTACAGACCTGTTGGCCCTGTAGGCAAACTGCAGCGGGTCCAGGAGGGGGTTGGTGATGGACTTGAGGTGAGATGAAACCAAGCGTTCAAAGGTTTTCATGACTACAGACGTGAGAGCTACAGGTCTGTAGTCATTTGGTCCTGTGACACGTGGCTTCTTGGGGACAGGGACGAGGATGGAGGACTTGAAACAGGCTGGGACGTGGCATGACTCCAGAGAAGAGTTGAAGATCCCTGTGAAGACCGGAGCCAACTCTCCAGCAAAATGTCTCAGCGTGGAGGGTGACACAAGGTCTGGGCCTGCAGCCTTATGTGTATTCAGCCTTTTAAAAAGCCTCCTTACTTCATCCTCTTGTACAGAGATAGCAGGGGGTTGTCGGGGGCAGTCCCAAGTGGTTAAACCAGTTGGGCTGGGGTTGGTGTGGAGGATGGAGGAATGTGAGTCCATGACTTCAAAGCGTGAATAGAAGTCGTTCAGATCATTTGCCAGTTTGAGATTGTCTGTAGAATGAGGTGCTCTGGGCTTGTAGTTAGTTATTTCTTTCAGCCCCCTCCAGACAGAGGCAGAGTCGTTTGCAGAGAACTGTTGTTGCAGCCGTGCATTGTACCTGGATTTAGCCTTCGACACCTCCCTGCTAAATCCATACTTCGCACGTCTGTAGTTGTCTCTGTCCCCCCTCTCTGAAAGCAGCCTCCTTCTGCTGACGAAGCTGTCTTAGTTTGGATGTGAACCAAGGTTTATCATTATTGAAAATGACTCTGGAGCGTGATGGGATGATGCCGTCCTCACAGAAATGTATATATGACGTCACAGTGCTTGTGTATTCATCTAGACTGTCTGTAGAAGCCCTGAACAGGTCCCAGTCTGTGGTGTCCAAACACGTGCGTAGCTCTTCCACAGCTTCACTGGTCCACTTTTTGGATGTCCTCACCACAGGTTTTGAGAGCTTCAGTCTCTGTCTGTATGCAGGTATGAGGTGAATCATCTCATGATCTGAGAGACCCAGGGCAGCACGAGGCACAGCACGATAAGCACCGCTCACTGTGGTGTAACAGTGATCCAGTGTGTTTCCTTCTCTTGTCAGGCATTTAATAAACTGTTTATATTTAGGTAGTTCATGCCTGAGGTTTGCTTTGTTAAAATCTCCAAGGATGATAACAAGGGAGTCCGGAAAAGTCCGCTCTACACTCGCAATCTGGTCCGCGAGCGCGCGCTCAGCCTCGTGCACATCCGCGCACGGTGTGATGTAAACAGCGGCCAGAATAAATGAAGTAAACTCACGTGGAGAGTAGAACTGTTTGCAGTTTATGAAGAGATATTCCAGAGAAGGAGAGCAGTGCTGGGAGATCACCGTCACGTCGGAGCACCAGGCGTTGTTGATAAAGAAAGAGACTCCTCCGCCTTTCTTCTTTCCTCCGGAAAGTTCCCGCTGTCTGTCAGCGCGGAGGAGCTGGAAACCCTCGAGATGGAGTGCAGAGTCCGGGGTCTGCTCGTTGAGCCATGTCTCCGTGAAGCACAGCACACAGGAGGAGGAAAAATCACTGTTCCTTCTCATCAGCAGCGCTATCTCGTCCATTTTATTGTAGAGGGAACGGACGTTGGAGAGAAATATCCTAGGTAAAGGCGTGCGTGTACTGCGCCTCCGGAGACGCACGAGCGCTCCAGCTCTTCTGCCCCTCCTGCGAAGTCTCACTCTTTTGGCCAAAAAGTGCACAAGTTCTGCAGCAGGCACTAAAAAAACTGGAGTAATGTCCTCATGGGTTGTAATTCTGATGTTTAGTAGCTCCTCGCGAGTGTAGGAGCACGCAGACACATGATTAAAGCACAAAAACAGAAAAAACAGAGCGCATCAGAATGCCAGGGCGACCGTACATGGCGCCATCTTGAAAGGGAAAGGATGATCAGGATGATCCTGTGTTAGAAGACATTTAAAAAGTTGGTCTGACTTGCTTTAAAGCACAAACCGATTTTGCTGGACGATGTGGGCGTAGCAGCGTGGTGAATTCAGAAGTGACGCCGTTACAATGTTTGGCTCTAAATTGCACAGATTTAAGCTAAGGTGCACCAAAATCAGAATGATCGATCGTCATCCATAGGGCTGAGTACCGAACCGAAGTTCTTTTATGGCACCGACCGAACTGCACCGGTCGGTGTATGGATTGAAACGCCACTCTTCTTTCGGTGTCAAGTTTCGGTATTGGCTGTAACGTGTCACATGGTTTCAGCACGCAGGCAGGTAAAACACCAGACATATGACAAACAGACTATGTGTTTACACCCAGAGCGGTATAGAGCTGCCGTACCTAATCTATGTCTAATGTATGTCTATGGTGCTGGTGACGCCCACAGACAAGGTTCACGTGTGCAGCGCGTGTTGTCGAACGGCTTCAATTTATGAGCAGAAAGTTGCTCTGTGTTTTTCTGCGAGGAGAGAGGAGTTCAGCAGCCTCTCCCCTTCCTCCTCCTCTCAGCATTAAAGTCAGCCTGTGAGTGTTAGAGAGAATGAACGTCCTGATTCATTATCTCCACGGTCGGACTCTTTATCAAAGAACTCTAAGGACGGCTCCGTGTCTGTGCTTCAGCTGGTAAGTTTACGTTTGTTAAACTTACTGCAGCTTAACATGTACATCGCGGTGAATTAAACTACAAACCGGATTCCAAAAAAGTTGGGACACTGAACAAATTGTAAATAAAAACTGAATGCAATGATGTGGAGATGGCAAATGTCAATATTTTATTCGTAATATAACATAGATGACAGATCAAAAGTTTAATCTGAGTAAATGTAACATTTTAAAGGAAAAATATGTAGATTCAAAATTTCAGTGTCAACAAATCCCAAAAAAAGTTGGGACAAGTAGCAATAAGTGGCTGGAAAAAGGAAATTGAGCATATAACGAATAGCTGGAAGACCAATTAACACTAATTAGGTCAATTGACAACATGATTGGGTATAAAAAGAGCTTCTCAGAGTGTCAGTATCTCTCAGAAGCCAAGATGGTAAGAGGATCACCAATTCCACCATTGTTGCGCAGAAAGATAGTGCAACAATACCAGAATGGTGTTACCCAGCGTAAAATAGCAATGACTTTTAAGTTATCATCATCAACCGTGCATAACATCATCAAAAGATTCAGAGAAACTGGAAAAATGGCTGTGCGTAAGGGTCAAGGTTGTAAAACTAATGGATGCTCGTGATCTCAGGGCCCTTAAATGCCACTGCACCACAAACAGGAATGCCACTGTCAAGGAAATGACAGAATGGGCTCAGGAATACTTCCAGAAAGCACTGTCAGTGAACACAATCCACCGTGGCATCTGTCGTTGCAAGCTGAAACTCTACAGTGCAAAGAGGAAGCCATTTCTAAGCAAGCTCCACAGGCTCATATGTTTGCACTGGGCCAGGGGTCATTTAAAATGGAGTGTGGCAAAATGGAAGACTGTTCTGTGGTCAGATGAGTCACGATTTGAAGTTCTTTATGGAACACTGGGACGCCATGAAAGAGGGTGAAGCAGAACAGCTCAGAATCAAAGTTTCATCCTGCCTCAGCAATGCCAAACCACCACCTTCCAACATCAGTAGAGAGGAGAGGGATGCACTCACCACTCTTAGCAAGGACAAAAACATCATCATTCTCCCAGCAGACAAAGTGATTTTGAACCTGAAAGACTATCATGAGAAAGTTATGACACTCCTTAGTGACTTAAACACTTATGAACCTCTGAAAAGAGATCCAGGAAGTGGTTACAAGAAGTTAATGGATTGCCTGAAAAATTTGGAGCAGGACAAGGCTATTGACCATATTCTGTACCACAGACTGTACCCAGGGGAGGCCACACCTAGTCTGTATGGTTTACCTAAAATCCACAAACAAGGTGTACCGTTAAGACCTATTGTTAGCATGATTAACTCTGTCACTTACAATGTTTCCAAATATCTGGCGTCTGTACTCATCCCTTTAGTTGGCAGCTCAGAACACCACATACAGAACACCATGGACTTTGTGGATAAGGTGAGGGATGTCATCATGGAGACTGATGAAACAATGGTCTCTTTTGATGTCACATCACTCTTTACGTGCATTCCTGTTGATGATGCAGTAGAGGTGGTCAGTTTAAGATTAAAATCAGACACCACTCTGAGTAGCAGGACCACGCTTTCCACAGAACAACTGTGTCAACTCTTGAAACTGTGCCTGCAGTCAACCTAGTTCACATATGGGAAGCAATATTATAGGCAGAAACATGGGTGTGCTATGGGGTCTCCAGTTTCTCCTATTGTTGCCAACCTGTACATGGAGGAGGTAGAAAAGAGAACCTTGACGTCCTTTTCAGGGACACCACCAAGTCATTGGTTCAGGTATGTTGACAACACCTGGGTTTAAATTAAATCTCAGGAAGTCCAACATTTTACTGACCACATCAACTCTGTGGATAAATACATCAAGTTCACACGAGAAGATGTAAAAAAATGGCAAGTTGGCTTTCTTGGACTGTGAGGTCTCAGTCTCTGATAGAGGACATTTGCAAACTGAGGTGTACCGCAAACCCTCCCACACAGACCAGTATTTGCAGTTTGACTCCCATTACCCTTTGGAGCACAAGTTAGGAGTCATCAGGACTCTGTACCACAGAGCAGACAGCATCCCCACTAACTCGGGAGCCAGGCAGAAGGAGAAATCCTACACAAAACAGGCTCTAGAGCAATGTGGATATCCTAACAGGGCCTTCCTGAAAGCAGAGAAGAAACCCAAACAGGACTCCAGTCAGCCAACAGGTGAAAAGGAGGAACCCAGACCCAGACCAGTGGTCATTCCAGATGTTGAGGGAGTATCAGAGAAACTGAGACGTTTATTTTCTAAACATAACGTCCCAGTGGCTTTTAAACCCCAAAATACATTACGGCAAAGACTGGTTCATCCCAAAGGTCCAGTCCCCCGGCACAAACAGAGTAATATTGTGTATGCTGTTCAGTGTCAGGAGGGCTGTGATCAGTCTTACATCGGGGAAACAAAACAGCCACTGGCCAAAAGGATGGCCCAGCACAGAAGATCAACATCATCAGGCCAGGATTCTGCGGTCTACACTCATCTCCAGGCCAGCGGTCACTCTTTCAAGGATGAAGATGTTCACATCCTGGACAGAAAGGAACGATGGTTTGAGAGGAGTAAAGGAGGCCATCTTTGTGAAAAGAAATCATCCATCATTAAACAGGGGTGGAGGCCTCCGGGTTCAACTGTCCCCCTCTTACAATGCTGTGATTGCTAGTATCACTCAGCCCTTTGTGAATAGTAAACAGCCATCAGTGTGCTAATGTTCCATTGTTAGGCTGATGGTCCTTCTTGAGCATGTGATCAGCTGGTTTTGGTTGTCAGCAGCAAACTGGTTGATCCACTCTGAGAAGGTGCTATTTAAGAGACTGAGTTGAAAACAGCACCTCAGACTGAGGAAGTCTCTTGGATGAGAGACGAAACGTTTCTAGATTTTTTTTGCTTTGTTTTGTTTTTTGTTGAATGTCCAGAGGACCAGATTGAACTTTTTTGGATTTTTCTACCTGGATTATTGAGCATGCATCAGGATATTGGTGTTGTTGTTTTACTTTTACTGCAGTGCGCCACCTAGATAATTTCAACAGTTATATCTCTGTGATACATCATCCTATCTGTACCAAATTTTTGGTGTGTCATTTGTGAGCATTTCTAGACACATTAGTATTGTTGTTTTACTTTTAACTCAAATGCGCCCCTACATTATTGAAACTTATATCCCAGTGATACATTATCCGTTCTGCACCAAAGTTTTGCTGCGTGATCAGTGAGTACTTCTATATATATTTGTGTTGTGCTGTTTGTGTTAACATTTGACTCAAGTGTGCCCCCTACATTATTCCAAACGTTATATCTCAGTGATATATCATCCAATATTAACCAGATTTTTGGTGCGTGATTAGTGAGCACTTCTAGACACATTGGTATTGTTGTTTTACTTTTGACTCCAATGCGCCCCCTACATTATTCCAACAGTTATATGTTGAAAAGCCTAAAGGAAGTCCTTTTACATTCGCAACAATAAAGGAAGTGAGAATAACTCCCGTCTGGAAGGTCGGATTTTAGCCAAACTTGTATGGATTGAAGCCGGACTCATACTGATATGGACGGAAGGCAATTGCAAAGTTTCAGCATATGCACACCCTGGTGGACGCGTGCGAGAATCGCATGAGAGCATTCGTGATGGCAACTGGGAGGCGTTGCTGGAGCCCCCGTGGTCGCGGGTGATGTCGAAGGTTCAGCAAACGCGTAACCTGGTGAACGAGAGGGGGACGGGCGCACGAGCGTTCGCGATGGCGACTGGGCGGAGTCGCCAGAGCTCCCGCAGTCGCCGTAAGGCCGGAGCAGCGCTTTGCTGCGAGGGCCTTCTATGCTGATTGCAGCTTTAATTCTTCTTGTAATTTTCAATTCTTTTAATGATTCTCTGCATTTGTACTGATAAATATCTTCTGGAGGGTAAACTATATCTTGGCTGCAAGTATCAAGCTGAGAAATCCTTTGTTTTCTACAACTGATAGCAGTTGGTCATTAATTATGATGAAGTTTGGCAACTTCTCGGTAAACATTCGAGCTCCGGGGTTACAGCGATGTCTTCTTCTTTTTCAATCCGAAGGAAGCAGCTTGATTTTGGTCAGCTGCGCTCAGTCTGTCCCTCCTCAGAAACAGACAGATTGAATGGGGAAGATTGGACGCGGCTGGCCGGGGTCAAGTTGCCTGTTGCAGCTTGAGCATGAGTAGCGCCCTGCTGAAGCCAAGGAGCTCAAATGTCCAACGTAAAACTAAATTGACCGCGGTTTAATATGATGCTATGGCTCTGCAGACATTACATGTTGCCGTCTTGTTTTGTGGTGTTTCTAGTGTTTAATACTTCCACACAATGGACATGTTTAGATGAAAAGTTGGTTAGCTTTTAGCCACAATGTTGCTCACTCAGTCCTCACGTTGTAGCTGGCTGCAAAACTACGAAATGGATTTCCTGAATGTGAGGAGAGTCTTATTACTCTGTGTTCATGAAACACGCCTCCGTTGAGGAAATCCATTCCATAGTTTGAAGCCAGCATGCATCATGGATCGGAAATATCTACAGGTTGGATTGGAAAAATCCGATACGTAAATTATGCTGGTATCGGAAGCCAATACCGATACCGGATTGGATCGACCCCATCCCTAGTTTTAAGGGCATATTAACTAAGTTTTAAGGAAATCCTTCCAAATCCGTAGGAGGATTTCGTTAAAACTCGCAATTAGAAATGCCCAAAAGTAACCCTTTGATCACAAATGGCCGACTTCCTGTTGAGTGTGGACCACGGTCCCAAGAGACTTTTTCATAGGACCTGAGAAGATACAGATATTCACCAAGTTTCAGAATTATCAGTCATAAATTGACTTGGGGCTTAAGTTTTAAAATATTCTAGGGGGCGCTGTGGAGGCTATCTGGAGTCATATGTTTAACCACAATATCAATGTGTCTAGAAGTGCTTACTGATGACGCACAATAAATCTGGTCCTGATCGGATGATGTATCACTGATCTCTAACTGTAGGGATAACGTAGGGGGTGCTGTGGAGGCTATTGGCCACTTCTCATGGATTTCTGTTTAAGGGTTGGATAATGATCGATCATAGTGATTTTGGTGCACCTCGGCTCAAACCTGTGCAATTTAGAGCCAAACGTATTGCAACGGTGTCACTTCTTAATTCGCCACGCCGCCACACCCACATCCTCCAGTTATAACGGTTTGCGCTTTAAAGCAAGTCAGACCAACTTGTTAAATGTCTTCTAACACAGGATCATCCTGATTAGGTCAAGGGTGTCAGGGAGTGAGCTTTCCAAGTAAAAAAAGTGACTTCCTGTTCTGAGGGGGCAGGGCTTTGATGACTTCAGAATATGACAACGTTGAATCATCGGACATCCAACAAGGATGAGTTATGCCAAGTTTGGTGCACGGTCTTTCAATGTGAAAGTTATAGCGTTTGGAAATTTATGGTGTGAAGCGCAAATTTGAGGAATGGCCACGCCCCTTTAACATATATGAAAATGCAAGTTTTTGATAATTTTTACTTCTCAATATGTTAAGGGCATATTAATCAAGTTTGAAAGCAATCCATCAAAATCCCTAGGAGTTCATTAAAATTTGCCATTAGAAAAGCCCAAAAATGACCCTTTGAACCAAAATGGCCGATTTCCTGTTGAGTTTGGACCAGGGCTCCAAGAGACTTTTTTTCATAGGTCCTGAGAAGATACAGATGTTCACAGAGTTTTAGAATTGTTGAAAAAAATGGCTTGGGGCTGAAGTTTAAAATATTCTAGGGGGCGCTGTGGAGGCTATTGACCACCTATAATGGATTCCTGTTCAAGGGGTGGATAATAATCGAACATAATGATTTTGGTACACTTCGGCTCAAATCTGTTGGGCTGGGTACCTTTCTAAAAAAATCTGTATAGGTACCGGTGTCGGTACCTTCACTTCGGTGTCGGTTCCTGGACGGTTCTTTTTTCGGTACCAATTTTTTTATTATTATTAATTCTAACAAGAATAAAATTACGGTACACATTACAGTACAAATTGTAAGTTTTATTTTTTAACTTTGATATTTTTCAATTCCAAGCAGTTTTTTTTACATAAAAACAAACATATAATTTCCAGGTCAAAAGACCAGTTACAAAACAGTGACACGTCAGTGTTTAATGCTCACTGCTACACACTGAGGACCTTTTCACTTGTTAAGATATTTCCTATTTTAGACTGGTCCTATGGATTTGATCTGCTCAGAGACAGGATTATAATGAAATTATGACCCGGTTCTGACTGGGTTAAACTGGGCCAGCAAACTCTTAAGAGTGTCTCCCTGATAATTCAATATCTGTCAAGAAATAGTTTAATCAGCTTGCCACATCACGTAGAAAAGGCTTTAAAGCACCGTCTCATGTTTTCCTTACACGTCAGTACACATAAAACCACACTTAGTCACGCCCCCTCATACACTGATAGGCTGAGCTCCCCTTCTGCGAAAGGCGGAGCCTAGGACCCCCATAAATGAGTGACGGCACGGGACTTCAGGGCTCTTCCGGTTCTGTGAACGCGTCACAGTCCGGGGAGTCCAGCGCTGTGAAATGGTAATTTTCTCCTGCCTTTTTTAATATAATTGGTAAAACTTAATGGACGTTTCCTTGATTTATTTGTTAGCATGAGTTGCCACTTCTGAGGGAGGTTCAGGCCGGGGGTAAAGACGTGAGCTCGAGGGGGTTTCCGGATCCGGTGGTCCGCAGCAGCTCACGTCTTTAACAGCTGGTGCCGAAACTGGCCTCCCGTTTGTAGAAGTGGTGGCTCGTTATTTGTATTATTTAATGGTGACACAGCGGCAGGTGAACCGAGTCCGAGCAGACTTTCTAGCCGGCTTGTAACATAAAGGTAAGCAGAGACCTGTTATATCGAACTTCTGTGCATCCCTTAAGGACTGACAGGCTGCTCTGTTTTTGGTCCAGTGCACGCATTTTAAAGAGCTAAAAGGCAGTAGAACATTACAGTTTAATACGTGATTTTGTGTGTATTTATCAGACTTAACAATTTATATACGTAACGTTTTTTTCACCTGGGCGCGCAGGGAGCGAGCCGGAAGCGTTAGCAACGACGCTAACTGGAAGTGGTCCGCGAGAGTTTTTAAACATGCAAAACATTATTTTTTCTTTAAAATTTACGCTTCGTTTCAGTTGATTTAAATGCCCGTACATAAATTGTCGTTTGTTTATTGAAAAATACAGAGGATACGATGTGGCTGACGGTTTAAAGCCCCACGTAAACATCGTGGCGTCATCTTTGTTGACGTTAGAATATTTACGAGAAAAAGTGCTCAGTCCGAAAGACGTTCCGGGTGTAATTCCCCGTCGCTGTTTATTAGAAACGCGTTAAAACTTGGACGTCTGGACAGCGTCAAGTGGTGTGGTTATGTGACAGTTCCGAAAAATCTTATGCGGTTTTAGGTGCCTGTGGGGAGAAATTGCTATCCTCCTTGGAAAATGTGATGACCTCGGGGTTCTGTTTATGATAGTTTCCTTTAGGTCTGTAACAAAGACATTACAGACTGGCCAGCTGTGCAACCCCGAGCGACGTAGCCGTTTTAATATATATTTTTTTTTACATACATTTTTATTCTCGTCTATTTTCGGTCAGGGATGCGCTAGCTTGAACGGCTGAACCTTTAAAGTACACCAATTTATAGAATGAACCCTAGAAAGATTCTAGAAGAAGAATGATCCCTAGGAATGTCTAGAAGAGGTACCTGAACGAAGAATATATGGATGGTTAAGAGAGGGATAATTAGAAATCTTTAGAACAGGCAGAGAGGGACAGATAGAGAATATTTCATGGTCAAAAGAGAGTACAACATTTTTGCTGGATTGGAGTTTTGCAGATGGATTCATTAACGTTGAGGGACAGACAGCTTTTTAGAATAGGCAGTGAGGGAAATATGTTTTTTGTAAGTTGAGGGACAGACAAGAACGTTGGTTACGTACTGTAACCCCAGATTCTATGAGTATAAGCGTAGCCCTTTAAGGCTGTCGCTGATGGGTTTATCCCGTTATGCGCAGCATAAGCACTGAAAAAATTTAGTCCACGCCCACCTGCTGTGTGGGCCCCACCCGGTACGTATAAATTACGTTAAGAGCGGGAAATCGGCTCCCATAATAGCTTTTTCTTCAGCCATTTAGGAGCCAGTGAGGCCCGGCGCTTAAAGGGCTACGCTTATACTCATAGAATCTGGGGTTACAGTACGTAACCAGCGTTCTGTCGTATAAGCTTCGCCCTTTAAGGCTGTCGCTGATGGGTTAAGGGCGAAGCGGATGTGGTCCTCGCCTCACTGGGTCCATTCGAACACAATATGACGCGGAAGCTTGCCCAAAAAAAACGTCTTTTCACTCAGCTCCCCGTGTGCATAACTACGTGTTGCGTAATTATGTGCCATGCACAGACGCATGTTGTGTAACTATGCGTACTGACAAAAACATGAACGCCCGGGAAAATTTTCAACGGGGAAAGGATGTTGAAAAGAAGAGGGGGGGGGGGGGGGGGCATGAACCAACTGGTTCATGGCTGAGTAGTATAAACAGATCAAACAATGAACTGATTATTGATCAAATGAACTGATTGGTAACAATAGTCATGAACTGATTAATGACAATAGAACCAAAATCACAGACACAACTTGTGACTGCTAACAACATCTCACACTGTAATGCATGCAGACAGAAGTGAGCTTAAACAGAGTTCCATGAAAAACAACAATATTCATTCTGTTAGAGCACTAAGGACAGAATGTGTCATGGAACGAGCCGTCACATCACGTAAATAAAAGCGAATGAATGAGCAGGGTGTTGACCACGCAGCCGCAGTGCAAATGTCCTGCATTGACATACCATTATGCAGAGCAGTCGAAGATGCGATAACCCTGGTCGAGTGTGCTTGAGGTTGACAGGAGGCTCTAAATCTGATGCTTGTAGGCTTCAGAAATGGCCTTACACAGCCAGTGTGACAAGCGCTGGGTGGGTAACGGGCGACCTGCAGATGCATCTCTATAATGCACAAACAGGTGTTGAGTTTGACGCATTACAGCTGTGCGCGCTATGTAACACGTCAACGCCCGCACCGGACAGAGAAGATGGAAAAATGCATCTTCTTCAGATCTGTGGGGGGGGGGGGGAGAAAAACCCCTCCAACGATATCGCTCTTGATTTAAAAGAGCTCGTGATGATTTTAGGCATAAAAGCTGGGTTTGGTCTTAAATCAGCTGAACTACCGTCAGCCTGAATTCTGAGACATGACGGAGCGACAGAGAAGGCAGATAAATCACTCACCCTCTTAGCGGATGTTAAAGCCAGCAGCAGGGCTGTTTTAAGAGACAAGAATTAAGTGAAACCTGATCCAGAGGCTCAAATGGAGCTTGATCAGGGCTCGCAGGACCAGCGTTAAATCCCACTGTGGAGCAAGTGGGCGTGAAGCAGGCCTGCGCCTCTGAACACCTTTTAGAAACCGCTCCATCAGCGGGTGATTAAAAGCTGTTCTGTCTCCGAACCCTTCGTGGCAGGAAGAGATGGCTGCAGCGTACGTTTTAATCGTGCTGAATGCCAACTTCCTACCCATCAGCTGTTGTAGAAAAGACAACACGCCGCCTAATGGGCATGAGGTGGCCTCTACACCTTTCTCTGTACACCAGCGCTGAAAGGCCGTCCACTTTGATGTGTACAGAGCTGTGGTAAATGCAGCACGTGAATCTTGGATTGTGCGCACTACCTCCTGCGGGAGACCCATCCTCTCTAAGCGGGACCGCTCAGCGGCCAGACCCACAGGTGCTCACCTATTTCTGAGTAACTCCTGATCGCTCCTCCTGCTTGAAGGAGAGTGACCTCCCTCTACGGCAGTTTCCACGGACGACCCGACAACAGACGTTGCAGGACTGGGAACCATGGTGCGTTCACGTGCTCGGGAGCCACCAGAAGAGCTGTCAATCCCTCCTCCTGAACTCGATTCAGGAACCGTAAAATCAGAGGAAGTGGGGGAAACGCGTACAGAAGCGTTTTGGGCCATAGGCTGTGAACAAATGCATCCATCCCCAGCGGTGGATTGTCTCGCGGGCTCAGGGGAAAACCATAATTGACACTGAGCGTTCTCTCGTGTCGCAAACAGGTCCACAGCTGCTTTGCCAAACTTCTGCCATGTCTGAACCGTCAGGTCTGGATGGAGAGTCCAGTACCCGTGACGTGGGCCGCCCCTAGACATCACATCTGCCCCTCTGTTCAGAACACCGGGTATGTAAACTGCTCTGATGGAGAGCAGGTTTCGGTGAGCCCAACACAGTAGCTTTGCGCAATGTGTAACATCTGGGCTGAACGCACACCCCCTTGATGGTTATGTACGCAGCAGTCATCATGTTGTCTGAGTGAATCAACACATGTTGATTCTGTAGCACGGGAGCAAAGTGTTGAATCACATTCAGCACTGTGCGACACTCCAAAGACATTTATGTGGGCTGATGTGTGGTGGGGCCACAGCGCCCCTACTGCTTGAGGTAGGTATGTCCTCCCCCCCAGCCTGACAGCGAAGCGTCCGTGAAGACTGACACGTGTGACGCGGGTCTGCTGACAGAAACTCCCCCTGACAGAACCAGGGTGTTTCCCCAGTGTCGGAGGTCTGCTCTCACGGAGGGAGGGGTAGTGATCATCCATCTCTTTTGTTTTACTGGATCCACACGCAGACGCGCAAACCACCTGTGGAGGCGTCTCATGTGTAACAAACCCAGCGGAACCGCTGTGTGAGCTGATGACATCATTCCTAACAGCTTCAAGACGGAAATAGCTGTTATCACTTTGTCAGGTCTTACGTGGCGGAGTTGACTTTAAAAGTGTCGAACCTCGTTTGTGATAAACGAGCCTTCATGGTGGTTGAATTTAATTCCACTCCCAGATAAACAATTGTCTGGGCCGGGAAAAATCGAGCTTTTCTTCCAATTTATGGCAAAAACCAAATTTGACAGGTGTGATGTCAACACCTGAGCCTGCATCAGCGCCTCCTGTCTGGAGTGACAGGAGCAGCAGATCATCCAGGTAAAACAAAACTCTCATCCCTGCTCTGTGTAACAGATACTTCATCCCCTGAAAGGAGAAAAAACGCAGGAATTTTCTCTGTTTTGGGATGATCGGTATGCGTTTCTCTGGAAGTTGTACAACAGCTGTCTGGTTGTCAACATGTGAAAAACGGTCTGTCAATGAACATCTTGTTGAAAAAAACTGACAGATCCACGATCGTTCTCATTCCTCCGGTCCGTTGGGAACCGGGAAGTAACGTGAGTAAAACCCTGTGTTTTCTCTCTGTTGGGGAACTCTGGAGATTACTTTTATCAGAAACACTTGGACTTTTGCATTTAGGGATGAAATTTGGACTGATGATGACAGGTCCGTTTCTATAACTCCTCCGAACGGAGGGGGTCGGTTGCAAACTTTAACTTGTAACCATTTGCATAACGCCCTATCCATCCATCTGACCGGCGAGCATGTTTTAGCCACTCTACGTAATGTTCGTGGAGTGAACGTGCGTTTAAGTGATGCGTCACGTTTTGTACGACTGTCAGCAGTCCGCCCGTCGAAACCGCTGTCATGCATCGCGGGAATGTTTTCTGCGTGACCCAAGGCGAGGCTTCCTCAAAAAAGGCTCTGAACGTGCTCGTGCGCTGCGTTCGGGCCGCGGACCAACCTTCATGTACAGGTGGGCCGGTGTGTGCTGAGGCAAAGCGTGTGACAGCTGATGACGCTGTGGGGCTGCGCTTTGATGTCGCTGTGCGAACGTTGAGAGGCAGAGGGCGTGACTTCATCTACGCCGTGCTGTTGGAGTGAAGGCTGCAAGCCCTGCGGGAGCACACGTTTTCTCTGGAGGACGCGCGCCGCTCTCGCTGGAAGGAGGCGGGTCCTGTCACCAGGGTTCGTTCAGCTGCCTCACGCTTTATGCTGCCGTGAGCCGCCGGACGGCTGCCCGCGTTTGATTTGGTGGGGCGAGTGTCGCTCTTGTGAGAGCGAGGACCTCCACCTGACCCAGCCTGCGGTCCACATTTATACCGATGTGAGCCGGAGAGCACCGGGCAGCTGTGTGTGTGTGCCACATCAACACAGCGCCGTTGGATGGAGGCTGTTTCATCCCACGAGTGCGAGTTGACACCGCTTGGGTGAGGATCGTGCCGCTCTGGATGATAGCGAGATATTTCGCTTACCATTATGTCGTGTGATCGACTCGTCATGTCTTGGAGCGACGGTGAGTTTAAAAAACCTTTATTTAAGGACACCGGCTCGTTATGTGTGAAGGATGTGTGCACAGCCGCTGTGAGTTCATCCGAGCTTACAGACTGGCTAAAAAACAGACACTTTGATCATTGAATGATGATTTATTTCAACTTTCGTGTCACTTTTACGCACACCCTCCGGAGACTGTCATTTTCAAAGCTTCTCCCTCTTGAGCTTTGCGATTTGTTTGCCCAGAGCCCTGTCTTGCAGGCGAACTCTGGGGAAACGCTGAACTGCAGGTTGCCGGAATGAAGAGGGCTGGATTCTGACGGGCGGGGCTGGTGGTGGAACTGGGCGAGAGCCGCGGCCGTGGAAACGTCGATGCTTTGCTAGCGACGGTCCCTCCAGTGGGCCGGGGGGCGGGATGAGCCGCGCGGCTTGATGAGGTGGCGCACAGCCTCTGGCACCTTCTCTGACTGCTTCAACTCGCCAGCATGGATTTGAAGCTGCTCTCGAACAGCGCGTCCGCCGTGATGGGCCCTCCATCAGGTCTTTGTGCAGTTTCTCCGGCAGCGAGGGAGAGTAATGAAACCAGGTGGATCGTTGGATCATCGTCATTCACGCTGCAATCGTCGACAGGCAAACCATAGAAGAGGCACACATGTTGAAGATAACGTCTGCTGCCTTACAGAGGGAGTTCTTTGTCTCCAAGGCAGGTCTGCGGCCTTCAGCCCCTTTGGGCAGGCTATATGCTAGCAGCGCCACGTTGTTGCTAGCTGCGGCTGCCTGAAAGCACATTGATGGGCTCGATTGGAGAGCGTGGTCACGTCTGGTTCGTGTTTCTCCGGAGGGACGGGACGCTGCTCCGATCTGGACAGCTTAGCTCCGAAGCTTCCGCGAGGCTCAGCTCCAGGGGGGGTTACCGAGGGATAGCCCCGCCCGGTGAACCCCTCCACTCTGGTGATGGGTGCGGACTGGGGACCGACTCTCCCAATCTACCAGGAAAGAACCCGTCTGTGGTCTCGCCCGTAGGACGTCCTGTTGGGAGCGCGAGGCCATATGGGTCAAGACGGTGTGCCGGAATGGAGCCCAGTAAACAACCTTCCTGCCGGATCATCCGAACTGGCGGGAAAAGGCGTAGGACGTAAAAAAGGGTCCTTTCATGTCAGCCTCCTCCTGGGTTACGCCGGACAACCCCTGGGACGCCATCGGATGGGAGCGGTGTGATCGCCGATGCGAAAACGAGGTGGGATGGGGTGAGCATTCACTCAGCCCCCCTCCACTGACACTACGCTCCCCAGGAGGGAAAAAGCAGCGGGGGCTGCAGCTGAGCACGCCTATCCCGGAGGAACCATCCGATTCGCTCCGAGGGTCGGCGATAAGAGGAAAAAATACAAGATGGCGTTGTCCAGCGTGTAGTGACCTGTCATTGGGAAATATTCCTCGGCGCTTACCTTGAATAGGACTACTCGTCATCTTCTCCTCGGGGAGGAGAACTCACCGGACGACTGGTGGTCGACTGCCGGGCCAAGCATCCTTAACAAAGGTTGGTCATCTACACAATTTTCCTTCTTTGTTCTTCTGACAGTGCTATATTAGCTCGCTGAAGAAAAAACGGGAGCCGATTTCCCGCTCTTAACGTAATTTATACGGACCGGGTGGGGCCCACACAGCAGGTGGGCGTGGACTAAATTTTTTCAGTGCTTATGCTGCGCATAACGGGATAAACCCATCAGCGACAGCCTTAAAGGGCGAAGCTTATACGACATAGAACCTTAGTTAGGCAGGTATAGGGAAATAAACATTGTTAATGCCATGTATATTTGTTGCATGAATGATGTTGGAGTGTGAGGATCTGCTGTATGAATGATTGTATGTGTTTGTTAATGTGGAATTAATATAAGTTACTTTACATATATATATATATATATATATATATATATATATATATATATATATATGTGTGAAAAAAAATATATGAATGAAAACTAATATCCACAGCTGCCTAGTACAAGGTCACTTAAATAACAGCAAATGTAAGAAGAATTATAAAAACCTAAGGCGGAGAAATCGTCACACATCAGGCATAAAATTGGTAAGTGACTTTTTTTATATTACCATAAATTTATTTGAATAACTTTTAAAAACCAACAGGTATAGTTCAGGCGGGCAGCACAGACGGAAGCAGAAATCTCAGCACTCAAGTTGATGTGAGTAGATGAGCACACGCAGACCTCCTCTCTGAAGATAATGTGACAGGTCAAGGATGTTTTTCATTTATCACGGTCTCATGTGTGTGGATCATAGTGTCGTTCTTGTCTAGAGAGACAGAGTGGAGCCTTGCGTTTTGTTTTTATTTTTATTTTCTTGCAGGATTTTGAGTTGTTACAGATTAAAGTAAATTAAAAGATGGGGGAACTCGAACACGTCTGTGGAGTTGAACCAACCAGGGTCAAAGTATTTGGAGAATATTGTGATAAATGTCTTAGTAGATTAGAAACAGTTTTTAATGACATTTTTCTACAAAAGTTGAGTGTCCTTGGCAGAGAACACTCTTTACAATATCATTTATTTACCAAAAAAGTATTAAGCTTTAAAGACAAACAGTAATAAATCTAAGGTGTTGACTGAAAAACATTACAATAATAGATATACTAGTGGAATAAAACATTTCTTATGAGAGTCTCTTAAATATAGAAGAATGATTAAAGATGGAGAAAAACTGTTCCAGATTAGAGAAAACATTTTAAATGATTAATGGGGAGGAGAAATTATCTAACTTGATATGAATGTTATTTGAACAATCTAGTAAACAAAAATATATATATGAATGTTATGATATAATGATATGATAAATAAGATTGACGTATCTAATAAGTATTAGACATATGGTCATTTTTGCTATTGTGGTGTCCACTCGAACAGGGATAACCGTGATATTTGTGCCGTTATCTGTAGGATGAGAGAGTTTGCAGGCCGTCACGACATGAACCATCATGATTTAACCTTGCATTATTAGATTGGATCATGTGCGCATAATTAATCTTGCATTGTAAACTTTTATCTGTGTAAATACAAGATCATTTGTTGCTGTTTTTCTGATTTTTATAATATTTACCTTCGAACTGAGTTGTTTTGTTATTGACATACATGTGAAATGATCAATGCTATGAATTTTCACCTGAGGTAAACTGTTGAGGTGTTTCTTATTTCTATTATATAAGATTGCAGGGTCTGTTGGAGGTGATGACGGCTCTCATCTGGACTCAGGAGGGGAGAGTAGACAATAATAATGTTTAAACATTTGGCTTATTTATTAAAGGATACATAAATAAATACCATGTATATTATCATGTAAAGCAACACTGATTAACACATGCATGTTAGAATAGAGGTGCGGGGCCTCGTCAGCAGAGAAAAGGCCTCCTCTGCTGAGGACGTCTGACCTACAAAGGTATTTTGCCTGGTTGAATAGGAGTCATGTTGAAAAACACACGTGCACACACACACACACACACACACACAGAATGCTTAATATTTTACAGAGATGGAAAGACATCGTCTTTTCAGACAAACTCTACATGTTAAAATGCACCCCAGTGAAGATTCACCTCAAGTAATTGACAGATAAATGGATCCACCTTTAAATTATGGACAGTTTTAAATGGTAATACAAGCCGACATTAACTATGGGATTTAACAGAATGTATTGAAGGAGTCGTGATGAGAGCTGGGATTATCTCACAGCAAGTTCCCTGCAGTTTTAAGATACAGTCTTAGTGTTAAATTAAAGAAATGCAGATTAAAATTGGTAATTTTGTGTTTTCAAAAGAGTAATTTTCACTTCAACGGTGCCTGTCCCTTTAAAAAATTACTGGTTAAACAAAGATTATGTTTGAGGATTATTTAAATGATGTGATTTGTATATCTTGAACAACATTAACCCTTCACAGGTCTCTGGAGCAGAGCTGAACTAAAATAACTACTGTGAATGTTTTTAGAGACTGTTAACTATAAATTGCTTCAGCAGGGATGGGTTGCTGTACCCCCCCCCCCCCCCCCCTTTTCTCTCTACAGGAGATGCCATGAGGAGAATTGAGAACCTGTAACTGTAAACTGGACAGATGGGACAACCAGTGAGGTATCAGTGTTATGGATGACTGATACAAGTAAATATTGATAATCAGGAAAGACAATTCATGATTTTAAGTAAAGACTATTGATTTTTCTATAATGAGATGAGCTAAATCTTAGAGGTTGTTTTGGATAATGAATTAGGCTGGAATATTGTATATAATATAAGGATCAAAAACCTTGCTGGATATTTGACTTCTAAATCACTTACAATGTTCAGTGACAGAGTTACAGGCAGATTAAATCAAATCTATAGATGTTTTCATCTCAAGTAAGATTTTTTGAAATGCTAACAGAGCTGGAATACACTTTTTTTTTTAAACTTATTTTTCACCATTTTTACCTATTTTTATTCTTCTTAACAGATACTAACAGAAAATGTATAATAATGAATTCTAACAGCTACTAACATGATTGAAGACATAGCATTTTAGAGTGATGTTGTATAACACTTATAATGACTTGTGGAATTTGGTACATGAAGAAAAACCACAAGTGTTGCTGATAAAATGATAAATGTGATGACTCAATTCAGTAAAACTTGACAGGGACAGGATGAAGGGTGGAAGGATGGACTCTGGCTGGCTGGTTGCCAGCAGGGTGTTGGTGTTTCTTATCACCTGTTCAGGTTGTCTGAGCTGGAGAAGATCCAGGAAGGTGAACACAGGGGTCACCTGTGTGAGTTTGTGATCAACGTTCCCAGAGAGGTGTCAGGTGAGTATGAACCTGCAATATGAACCATTGACTTACCCAGAATGAATGATAAATGATAATTATATATTGATAATGAAAATTATAGAAATTTAGTTAGATTGACTGGAGTTTTGTGATATTGTGGGAGAAGGATGTTTGTTCTTTTTTCCTGATAATGCAGCTTCAAACGAGTCGATGACAGAGAGGTGGAGAGTCCAATGACGGGGGTCTGAAGGATGGAGGCCGGACAGGTGTCCGAGGAAATGACCCTGATGAGGGGGATGGAGTGGAGTACCAGGGAGGAAAGTCACTGGTTCTACTCCCTGAGCTGAGAACATCACGCATCAAATGAGAGTGTTATCATTTATCATGACTGAAGGTTCTTTAAGGTTCATACTGATCTGGCTGAGACAGTTTATTAACATCAAATTAACATCACTTATCATTATTAACATCTAATTAACGTTACCAGCACAGTGAAGGGTTTTCTATTTTCTGATTTTACTTTTAAACATATAGCTGGAGGAGCGTCTTTAAAATATATCTTTAGCCAATTAAACACTTAGAAACTGTGAACTTACTGATTTTATTAAGCTATGAGTTAATAAATGATTTATAGACTAGAGTTTTTGGATTTTTACACGTACTGAAATGATTATAGAACACTGTTTTAACATTACAAATATTTATAGGTTGTGTTTACAATGATAATCAATTATTGATGTGATTATATCTAAAGATAAGTTGTGGGTAAATTTTTGAATGATAAATTAGAACAACTGCTTTAATGGATATAAAGCAATATTTTGAAAGTAGAGTTACACATTTTCTATCTGTTAATTAATTCCAAAACTGATTAGTTGAATGTGGGAGGAGAGAACTTACCATTTTTATTTGAAACAAAGGATTTTTTGGAGTAAACTTCAGGATGTTATAACTAAGTGGCCCCTCCTAGTAGTGTGGTACAACCTAACAGGGAGGAAGTCAAACACTGATGATTATTAAGGAAATTAACAGATAATATGAAGCTAAGTTCTGGGTAAATTTTTAACAATTAAGTACAGATGTGTACTTTAGAATTGTGGTTAATTTGATTTTTGAACCCAGCATTAATTGGGTGACAGGTCTTCTCCAACTACTTTGAAAAATGGGATGCTTGATGGACTGACTAATTATGGGGTGGGTTTAATAACGTTTACAGTTTATTAACAGTATTATGGAGCGTTATGATTTTTTTTCCTTAAAATTAACATGGTTGAACAAGACACATTTGCATGGTACTGAGCTAAATATTACCTTTTAATTATTACTTGATGATTTGTTTATTTAATGACTATTTTATGTGTGAAGACATGGGTAAGAATGACATTTTAATGTGTTTTTTGTGCAAGTTTTAAGAGCTGATCATGATGAAATAACGCCACTAGATGGTGCAACTGCGATGATAAACTTAATCTTTGACATTTTTTTCTATGAAATAACAATTTTTTACAGCTGGGCCATTGGAGAGTTTAATATATAAATTAAATGTGTTTTTATACTATAGATTTTCCAGGGGGTGAATTTATGACACTTTTCAATCCAAATTGATATTAAATTAAAGGGTGGCATGGGTAAATTTGTTTGTTGGGAAATTGGGAATGTTTTTATTAGATCACCAGGGGGAGTTGGGAGGTTCTGTTATTTACATACATATGCACGTTAAAACACGTTAAAATGTTTAAATTAGATTTTTATTCACACAAACACATTTTTCAGCTGTGACAGGCTAAAAATACCGGCAGCGCTCTGTGCAAATAAAATGGGATGGCACGATTGAAAAAGGGAAGGGGGCACAGAGTTTCTTTTTTCATTTTTCAGATGGACACGATGGACCAGGCCTGCCCCTTGGAGTCAAAAAGGAAGATTAGGTTCTACAGAACTGATTAACATTTTTAGATAAGAACGCTTTACTTGCATTAGGGCGCCTCCTGCAACTATTAAATCATATTTAGCAAAACTGACTTAGACAAATGTTAGAAATTTCCATTATGTATACCACCACACCTAGGAGATGCTGAATTCCTAGGCAGATGTCCAGATGCTGGGTCAGGCGACCTGAGGCTGGCAGGTCACACGTTAGCCGTCAGCTCTGACATCTAATTTTGACCTGAGGCTGCCAGGTCACACCCGCTATAGCCTGTAGGCATCTCCCGCCAACATATAAGAAGTAGTTCACATTCAACCAGAGGAAAGTGATCAATTGCTTATCTGGTGGTATTGAACTGGGAGTTTTTATGTGGGGGAACCCCTTTGGGGACCCCCGCCCACGGGGAGTTGTTAAGTTATTTCCTATTTTAGACTGGTCCTATGGATTTGATCTGCTCAGAGACGGGATTATAATGAAATTATGACCCGGTTCTGACTGGGTTAAACTAGGCCAGCAAACACTTAAGAGAGTCTCCCTGATAATTCAATATCTGTCAAGAAATAGTTTAATCAGCTTGCCACACGTAGGAAGACTTTAAAGCACCATCTCATGTTTTTCCTTACACGTCAGTACACATAAAACCACACTTAGTCACACACACCAGAAACAACCATCAGACAAGAAGACATCTTGAGCGAAATCGCTAGGAGGAGGAGTTAGAGTGCGGAGGCTGTAAACCGCCAAAAATGTGTGAAATTTGGGATGGCATTTCAAGGCATTCCAAAATGGCCACCTTCTTGTTTATCATACAACATTGGTGCCAGAGGATTTTCTGTGCATCTTGGGGAATTGGAGAAGTGTACCAAATTTCATGCTTGTACGGCAAACTAAGATCAATGCGGAGGGTATTTTGTACATATCCAGGTGGCGCTCTTGAGCCATTTCTGTTGCTATTTTTGCTGTCTGGGCTTAATTAAAGCTGGAAGCAGCATTGAAGGCACTCGCAGCAAAGCGCAACTCCGGCCTTAAGGCGACCACGGGAGCTCCAGCAACTCCACCCAGTCGCCGTCGTGAATGCTCTCGTGCCTATCCCGCACTCGTTCACAAGGTTGTGCATTAGCCAAATCTTCAACATCACCTGCGACCACAGGAGCTCCAGTAACGCCTCCCAGTCACCATCATGAACACTCTCATGTCATTCCCGCATGCGTCCACTAGGATGCGCATATGTCAAATCTTTGAAATCACCTTCTGCCCATATCAGTATGAGTCCAGCTGCAAGCCTAACAAGTTTGGCTACAATCTGACCTTCCAAACAGGAGTCACTTCCTGTTTTGTAGCTAATGTAAAGATTTCCTTTAGGCTTTTCAACATGTCATTTGTGGTAATCAACAGTTAGCGAATATGGTTTTAGTCTTATATCTTACACAGTGCCAAGCTGGAAGAGACACCCAACAATGATCAGTTTTTTCTCTGAGTGGGCCGTGCTTAAGTCAAGTCATGAATCAATAATATCAATGTGTCTACAAGTGCTCACTGATCACGCACATTAAATCTTGTGCAGATCAGACGGTGTACAACTGAGATAAGAGTTTCAATAATGTAGGGGGAGCACTAGAGTGAAAAGTTAAACAACAATATCAATGCGTCTACAAGTGTTCACTGATGACGCACAAAAACTCAAGGTTCAGATTGGATGATGTATCACTGAGATATAACTGTTGGAATAATGTAGGGGTGCACTGGAGTCAATTGTTAAACTACAAAACCAATGTGTGTCGAAGTGCTTACTGATGACAATAAAAAAGGTACAGATCAGATGATGTATCACTGAAATATAACAATTTGAATAATCTAGGGGGTGCACTTTAGTCAAATGTTTAACAACACCAATGTGTCTTGAAGTGCTCACTGATCACGCACATTAAATCTTGTGCAGATCAGACGATGTATAACTGAGATATAAGTTTCAATAATGTAGGGGGCGCACTGCAGTGAAAAGTTAAACAATATCAATGTGTCTACAAGTGTTCGCTGATGACGCACCAAAAAATCTGATGCAGATCAGATCATGTATCACTGAGATATAACTGTTGGAATAATATAAGGGGCGCTGTGGAGGCTATTGGCCAATTATCATGGATACCTGTTCAAGCGGTGAATAATGTTCGATCATAGTGATTTTGGTACACCTCGGCTCAAATCTGTGCAATTTAGCATCAAACGTATTGCAATGGCGTCACTTATTAATTCACCACACCGCCACGCCCACATCCTCCAGCAAAAACGGTTTGCGCTTTAAAGCAAGTCAGACCAACTTGTTCAATGTCTTCTGACACAGGACCATCCTGATTAGGTCAAGGGTGTCAGAGAAGGAGCTATCCAAGTAAAAAAAGTGACTTCCTGTTCTGAGGGGGCAGGGCTTTGATGACCTCAGAATATGACAACAGAGGATTGTTGAGCATCCAACAGGGATGAGTCATGCCAATTTTTGTGCATTTCGGTCTTTCAATGTGAAAGTTATATCGTTTTGGAATTTTATGGCGTGAAGCGCAACTTTGAGGCCTGGCCACGCCCCTTTAACATATATGAAAACGCAAGCTTTTGATAACTTTTCCTCCCCAATGTGTTAAGGGCATGTTAACTAAGTTTGAAAGCAATCCATCAAAATCCCTAGGAGGAGTTTGTTAAAGTTTGCCGTAAAAAATGCCCAAAAATGACCCTATCACCCAAAATGGCCGACTTCCTGTTGAGTTTGGACCAGGGCTATAAGAGACTTTTTCATAGGTCCTGACAAGATACAGATGTTCACAGAGTTCCAAAATTTTCGTTGTAAAAAATGGCTTGGGGCTAAGATTGTAAAATATTCTAGGGGGCACTGTGGAGGCTATTGGCCACTTATCATGGATTCCTGTTCAATGGGTGGATAATGATCAATCATACTGATGTTTTTTTTCCATTCAATAAACCTTTATTAAGACAGGTAAATCCCATTGACACTCGAGGACTCATTTACAAGAGAGACCTGATTTCAACAAAGGAATCAGGTGGTGCACCTCGGCTCAAACTTGTGGAATTTAGAGCCAAACATATGGCGACAGCATTACATCTTACTTCGCCACGTCGCGCCACCCACATGCGCCACCCAAAACTGTCAGTGTTGGAAAGTAAGTTTCAGCAACATGTCTTCGGTCACTGGACACACTATCATGCTGATTATGTCACAGGGGTCAAATAGGGACCGTTCAAGGTAAAACT
This sequence comes from Nematolebias whitei, assembly GCF_014905685.2. NCBI lineage: Eukaryota > Metazoa > Chordata > Actinopteri > Cyprinodontiformes > Rivulidae > Nematolebias > Nematolebias whitei. The sequence continues at coordinate 1,961,418 of NC_056521.1, forward strand.
TTACACTTCCTGTTGTCAGGGGGCGTGGCTTAAGTGATGTTCTGATTTGACCATTCAGTCTTGTAGGGGACGAGATGTGGATCAATCACTAAAAGTTTGATGTCTCAAACAGTTTTTGTGTAGGAACTCTTAGCATTTCGTTTTTCATGGCGAGACTTCAAACTTTGAGGTCTTGCCCCGCCCCTTCAGCATGCTTCGAAACGCACCGTTTAGATAACTTTTCCTCCCCCGTGCCTTTTGAACAAAATGGCCAAATTTGAAACCAATTGAGCGAAATTCCTAGGAGGAGGTTGTTCAAATGTCGAGGCTGTAAACCACCAAAAAGGTGTGAAATTTGGGACAGCATTCCAAAATGAACGCCTTCCTGTTTATCGTCCAACGTTGGTGCCAGAGGGGTTTCTGTGCATCTTGGGGAATTGGGACAAGCGTACCAAATGTCATGCTTCTACAACAAACTAAGGTTAATGTGGAGAGTATTTTGAAAATTTCCAGGTGGCGCTCTTGAGCCGTTTCTGTTGCGATTTTTGCCAAGCCCTTAAAATACGTAATTTTTCACCAGTCCTGATGCGTCCGCCGTCTTGGGATATGTTAAGGCCCCCAGAAAGCCAATTAATTTGACGGAAGAATTGCTCGGACAGAGCAATGAACAGAGCGATTACAATAGGCCTTCGCAGCACTTCGCTGCTCGGGCATAATTTTTATGCACACTAACCAGAAACCTCCAGTGATTTTGGTTGACATTGACAAATAACACAAAGCTCTTGTAATTCTCAAAATTCACCTGTACAAACACTTGATGTTAAAATGCTATAAATCTCATCTCTGAAATTTAAAAAAAATGTAACTGCTATTTTTCCAAAATGATATTGTTACTTAACATATTAAACATATAAATGTATTATTTTAAATTAAACATTCCTGTTTTTACTTGAACTATGCTGCATTTCAACGAGACAATAAATTTTCTGCACATTAACGATGTGATTTCTGGTAAAGTTACCGTCGCTGTTTCTACAACATCCTGAAGAACGTGCAATAAACACAGCAACTTAGGGAAAATTCAATGGTAAATGTCCAACTTTGGAGGGGCCTTTATTTTGAAATTCCACATGAGATCTTGGTGACATCTGGTGAGCAACATCTGGAGATGTTCTACAGTCATCCTGAAGTGAGACTGGTCACTGGAAACTAAGAGTTTTGTTTTAATATTAATGGAAACTTCAGGGAAAACAAATTGACATTCTCACATAATGAACATACAAATAACCACAAAACAGAGACTAAAGTCAAATATTATGGATCATATTCACAGGCGGACATTAAAAAATTATTTTTAAACATGCACAGCAAGAATGACTTCACCTAGCCATCCATCCATTATATTTTACCTAGGGGTGCACCGATCCACCTTTTCCACTTCTGATACCGATATCTGTTGTTCAGAATCGTCAGATACCGATCCGATACAGATCTGATGCAGAAAAACTGTGCTTAATTCCGTTCAACAAACTTAGCATGCTCTTCAGGGTGAAATCTTTGGAGATACTTGATTAAGGGGCCGTTTACACGGCACGTATTCTGAGTGCATCCGCAGCTTTCTCTCTGCGGTTCTGCTGTTCATTTACACACCAGTGGCCCCCCTCTTTCAATCCGGAGGTTTCTGAATCCACCTTCCAGAGTGGAGGTTTTTTGTTGACCGCCCGCTGATAATGTAAACATCTCCCGCTGAGGCTTTGTGTTAAACCACATGCGCACACGCACGTGCGGACCGACGGCATATTTCTATCAACATGGCGGCGGACACACTGCTTTCAGAACTACGACTGATGGAATACATTTTTAATCTCGTAGTTAATCTACGTCAGATTCCAGGTGCTGTGACCGACATCTGTGTTGGAAGAGACACAATCTGATCCAGTTCTAATGTCGCTGTTTATAGAACGAGGCACGCGCACACGTCGCGCTGCACTATAACATAAATGTGCTAAATAATAAGTTTAATAATAATAAACAGTATTTATCTTAAGTTTGAGATATACAATGACGCTATCTGGACATTAAGTAATTCAAATTATGTGATTAAAATGATGCTAAACATATTGCATGCTATTAACGTTGAAAATGAAGACATCAGGTTTAATTTTTATTTTGCTTATTTATTCAACACCACAAACTGATAATTAAACTGAACACATAAAAAACAAGTTAACTGTAAACTGCATTAATGAACTGGACTCTTGTTTTCATCCTGGATATACTGGTCCCACGTTGTTCATCTGGCTCATTCAGGCCGTCACTCCTTTGATTAATGCAGCTTAAAACATTTAATGAATTGGATAAAATAAATTAGGGTAATTTTAAATAAATAGTTAATCCAAAATCTCTCTCTTTGACGTCCACCTAAACTGCACCTGGGCCGAGCCTCGTTCAGAACCGGTCCGCCTGGTGGAGGACAGCTTCCTCTTCTTTCAGGAAAAAATAAAACCTCAGTTGGTTGTTGTGTGATCCAAGTAAACACAAGCTAACGTTATTCAGAACATTGATTTACCGGTTGTAAATCAGCTGCTGATTATCACGGAGTAAAGTCCAACATCGTCGACTCGGTTCTGGTCCACTCTGCAACCGGTGTGGAGCTGTTAGACGAAGCGGTCCCGCTTGGCGTCAAATCTGTCGACTCTTATCCACAATCCAGCCAAAATCCAGCTTTGATTTGTTGTTAAGTTGTTGTTAGCTGAGCTTTTAGCTCACAGGAAAGGAGTAGGCCGAGGCAGCACGCATGTGCATTAGGTGAAGGTACAAAATACAAAGCGCCATCTAATGACCCGGCATGGTAACTACAGTGGATTCGGGAGGGCGGGGGAATTCCACCGGATGCATGTAAACACAAAATCCGTCCGTATCAACGAAAAATATTTTCCTCTAATTAACATACGAAAAAACCTACATTTCCCCCCATCATCCATCCATCCATTTTCTTCCGCTTATCCGGGGTCGGGTCGCGAGGGTAGCAGCCTAAGTAGGGAGGCCCAGACTTCCCTCTCCCCAGCCACTTGGGCCAGCTCTTCCGGGGGAATCCCGAGGCGTTCCCAGGCCAGCCGAGAAACATAGTCCCTCCAGCGTGTCCTGGGTCTTCCTCTGGGCCTCCTTCCGGTGGGACGTGTCCGGAACACCTCACTAGGGAGGCGTCCAGGATGCATCCTAAACAGATGCCCGAGCCACCTCAACTGGCTCCTCTCGACGTGGAGAAGCAGCGGCTCTACTCTGAGTCCCTCCCGGATGATCGAGCTTCTCACCCTGTCTCTAAGGGAGAGCCCAGACATCCTGCGGAGAAAACTCATTTCGACCACCTGTATCCGAGATCTCACTCTTTCGGTCACAACCCAAAGCTCGTGACCATAGATGAGGGTAGGAACGTAGATCGATCGGTAAATTGAGAGCTTCGCCTTTTGACTCAGCTCTCTCTTCACCACGACAGACCTGTACAGCTCCCGCTTCACTGCAGACGCTGCACCTATCCGCCTATCGATCTCACGCTCCATTTTTCCCTCATTTGTGAACAAGACCCACATCGTGTCCGTGTAAATAGGGCCCAAGTTGGCAGTTATAACTGGAAGTTTTAGTGACACCCCCTGGAACCATTTTGTGCACGTATTGCATGTAGCTGTCGAATGTGTTGGTTGAGGTAGTGTGAAATAGTTCCAGATGGCTGATCCTTTCGCTCGCTCCATTTTGAAAACAATCTGTGTGGTATCCTGAGACATGCTCAATAATCCAGGTAGAAAAATCCAAGGAAGTTAAATCTGGTCTTCTGGACATTCAAAACAACAAAACAAAAAAAATTGTAGAAACGTTTCGTCTTTCATCTGAAAGACTTCCTCAGTCTGAGGTGCTGTGTTCAGCTCAGTCTTATAAATAGCACCCTCTTGCAGTGGATCAACCAGTTTGCTGCTGACAACCAAAACCAGCTGAACGAAACGACAAAATGTTTATACAAATTTTTTTGTTTTATTTTTTTGAATGTTCAGAAGACCAGATTTTAAAATTTAACTTTTTTGGAATCTGTGTAGTGAGTACACTAGCGCGTGACGTCACTCAGAGCACAAAGCATAGAAATAAAGTGAATAGATCTGCCCAGTCATGGATCAGTCACATTGTCACGATACCCGATCCAGAAGTATTTTTGATATTGAGACTGTTATCGATATTGGTATATTTTTATCCACATTTTTGTAGTATATATTTTTCAGAGTTCGCCATGGCTGTTTTATCTCCATTGCTCTTTATAATTTGATGACACCTGGTCCATGTAATCCACTTTAAAAGATCTATTCTTTATGAAACCTTACCTGAATAAATCTAGGCTTTTTTGCCCATGTGAGATTATCTCAGTGATGCACATATTATTGTAGTATGAACAGGGTGCAGATATATTCATACATTTTACGGGTTCTTCATTTTTCTGAACTGTGTAAATGTCGTGCATTGAATTTAACAGAAATGTAACGAGAGACGTTATTTATCTTTGACCCATCAAAATGAATGCGGTCATTTATTTACAGAATCAAAGTTTAACATCAAACATTTACATTAATTTGGCAAAATATGAAAATAACAACAGCATAGTTTTACAGGAAGTGAGAACAATACGGCGATTGTTTTCACTTTTCAGCTAAAACGGCAGACATTGGTTAATCAGTTTTACAATCAGGAAAACCATACGGCCATGATTTTCCGTTGCATCACCACAGACATTAATGAAAACATCTGGATTAATTTTCTAGCAGAAAGGAAAGTTTAAAGATGGAAAATGGAGATTTATCTTTCAGAGCGATGTGTGAGGGAATTTATCTGTAGTACCAGAACAACACGCTCTTTGGAAAATCAGCTTGGCCCATGGTACGCTTGGTCGAAATAGAACTTTTACCTGGCAGATTGGTAGAATCAGCGTCGGTGTAGAGTTCTCCTTTTGACTCTTTTTCAGCGTCTCCGTGAGGACAGCTAAGAACCCTTAGGAGTCGTGTGAGGTTATCCAAACAGAAGTTATAATTCCCAACATCGTCTCTGGATCAGCTTGAATGCCTGCGTGTGCATCCAAGAACTCTGAACTCTTTTCTCCCACTCTTTCAGGCTCTTCTCATCTCGTCTCGATTCATCTCGACAGAGCCCCTAGAGAACCGGGAAGTTGCCACATTTAAATGGGTTCGACTTCCGGGTCATTTGAGAGCTTTTTGATTGGTGGATAGACCAGAACAGAGGTGTGGTTTGTGATGTAAGGTGTTATGGAAAGTCAAGGATAGAGATTAAGATTGTTTAAAACAGACAGAAAGATTGTTGGAGAACTTCAGACTTCGTGGAGTCAATTCACCTAGTATCTGCTGTGAAAGTTAAACATGACATTTCTTTTCAGTAAACTTTTTAGTTGACCGAACCTCGAACTCTAACACACTTACAAATTTGCTCATTGAAGACAGAAAATCAAGAAATGCATATTAACCTGATTTCTTCTTTGAATGAGGAATAAAAATCATTGCTTACTGTTTATGTAAAATAAAAATGAGTAGTTCTCTTCAACCTGTAAACATTGTTTGAACTAACACAATTTGATTATTAAAACATTTGTAAAATAGTAATGATCATAGAGAATTGTCATTTCTACTTGATTAATTCAAGAAAGAAAGTCTCAGGATGGGTCAAACTGTATTTCTGGATGCAGATCAATGAAATGACAGTTTCTGTCCCACAAGGTTCTTAAGGTCAAGGGTTTTGACCTTAGGCTTAGTTTGACATCAGGTTAAGTTCACTACATTATTACTCCAATCTGAACTCATGCAACTATTTGTTGAAGCATGGATTAATTTTGTTAATTATTTCAAAACCATACGTATTAATTTGAATAACTCCAACTGCAGAGGTTCTTCACACTGCTTGAAGCTCCACATTTCCTCCCTCTGTACCTGGATAGTCCTGCAGCCCTGAGGGACTCCTCCAGAGCTGCAGCACCTGACTCTCCTCCTCATCAATGCCTCATATTCTGTGTTGTGATTTAACAGGAAGTGTTTTACAAGGTTTGTTGTGTTGCTACAGCTCTTTACAGATTTTCCACAAAGCTCACAAATTGCTTCTTGGATGTTTCTGGAGCTGAAATAGCTCCACACATTACTCTGTCAAACTCCGCCGCTGTGTCTACAGACAAGAGACTTAAGACCCCAGTATACTCCCACATACGTCCATACGCAGAGGTACGAGCGTACCCCCCAGGGCATGTCTGTGCAAAGCTCAAGTTTTACGACCGCATACGCGTAGTCGCACAATAAACTGCCCAGCGATGGACTGTTTTGTATGCGACACCAATGTATTAAATTCCCCTTCTTCATCTCTGATCTGGCCTTTTCTTTTTTATTTCTTTTTGACAAGAGGCAGTGATCTCTTCCTCCTCCGTTGATGCCATGACTCAAATGGTGAGAAATGAAGGAATTTGTCACGAGCGAATTAAACTCAGGTCCATCGTGGCTGTGGGAGGGTCTGGAGATTTCCTGGTGGGCTGGTCTGATGTGTGGGCTGCAGGGCCAGCGCTCCCTGTTTTTTTTTTATTTTTTAGATCTTTTTTATTAACAACATATAAACACAGAACACCGCTGCGGCTGCCAGCGCTTGTTTTTTTTCCCCCCAACCTGTCAATCAATCCAGTAGGTGTGTCAGCAAATGACCAATCGGCGACCTCAATTTGTCCCGAAGGTAAACGCCCCTTGTCTGTGAAGCTGCTCTGCAGCTGCTCGGGGTGTACGCTGGAGTACGAAGTCTGAACCCTCTGCGTACAGTATACGCGTACATACACGTGAGTGAACGTACGTACACGTGAACGGACGTACGCAGCAGTATACTGGGGGCTTGATGAGCAACGTGCCGCTCCGCTGAAAAGCATTAAGCCCCCAGTATACTGCCGCGTACGTACGCGTGTACCGTACGCAAAGGGTTCAGACTTCAGACTCCAGCGTACACCCCGAGCAGCTGCAGAGCAGCTTCACAGACAAGGGGCGTTTACCTTTGGGACAAATTGAGGTCGCCGATTGGTCATTTGCTGACACACCTACTGGATTGATTGACAGGTTGGGGGGGAAATAAACAAACGCTGGCAGCCTCAGCCACAGTGGTGTTCTGTGTTTATATGTTGTTAATAAAAAGATTTAAAAAAAATCTTTAAAAACAGGGATTACTGGCCCTGCAGCCCACACATCAGACCAGCCCACCAGGAAATCTCCAGACCCTCCTGCAGCCATACTGGACCTGAGTTTAATTCTGTCGTGACAAATTCCTTCATTTCTCACCATTTCAGTCATGGCATCAACGGAGGAGGAAGAGATCACTGCCTCTTGGCAAAAAAAGAAAAGACCAGATCAGGGATGAAGAAGGGGAATTTAATACATTGGTGTCGCAAACAAAACAGTCCGTCGCCGGGCAGTTTATTGTGCGACACCGCGTATGCGGTCGTAAAAATGTGAGCTTTGTACGGAGGCTACGCTCGTAGCTCTGCGTATGGATGTACGCGGCAGTATACTGGGGGCTTAATACTGAACAACTTTACTAGAAATTACAACCATACCTGTTAGAGAACAAACATGTGGTTGGTGGAAGTCTGACCTGAAGCTCCTGCTCCTACACAGAAAAATAGAGACACAGTCACGAGACTAGATTATCCAAGCACGTGACGATACGTGGCTGCTAACTAGGGGTGCACCGATTTCAATTTTCAGGCCGATCACCGATCACCGATTTTTTGAAAGTCTGAACTGCCGATTCCGATTTTGGCCGATACCGATTTTTTTTTATAAGCAACAGTGTCAGGTGTTACAAGATCACAATGCACCTTCAATTTACCAATCTTATTTTATTGTAAAACATACCCTTGAAAAATACCCTAGAAACAATACAAACTTGTTGTTTTAACTTGTCATGAGGTAGTATTCTGAAATATAAATGAAGTTTACACAATTTTTGTTAAAACTATAAAATTAACTAAAAAAAAATGTTCAGTTCCTTCAACTCTTTCACTTGTTACATTTAAAAAAAAAAAAAGATAATGCAACAAGTGTAACATTTTCAAGTCAGTGGGTAATAAGAACTAACACTGGTAAGTTAGTTCTCACAGACTTATTCCAGTCACTTTCATTAGTGGCAGGTTTTTCTTGATGAACAAAAGCATTTCTGCTTTGTCACCAGACAGGCGACTTCTTTTCTCATCTACTACATGTCCAGCCAAGCTAAACAGGCGCTCGCTTTCAACGCTTGTGCATGGGGCAGAGAGATAGGTTCGGGCAAGTAGAGCAAGATGAGGGAAACGATTTTCATTGATCTTCCAGTAGACCAATGGGTCCTGGCTCCTTTCAACAGGAACCTCAGATAGGTAGTTCTGTACCTGCATAGCTGAAGGGCTGGCCAGCTGTTGCTCCTGTTCAATGTTCTCCTTTAAGATTTCGTCGTGAGCTGCAAACAGTAGACTACGCCTTTTGGCTGCAGGTTCATCTATAGCAGGAGGTCCCACTTCAGAGGATGTTCCTGCAGCAGGTGTGCATCTGGTCTCCCCCTCTGCAAGTTTGGTCAAAAGGAGCAGTTTCACGTCATCTTTCACCTCTGCTGAGAAGTAGCGATTCTTGTACCTTGTTTTGCATAAACAAAGAAAGATGGGTCAATCATTGTGTTTTGTATACATTAACAGTTTTTATGACTTGCATGTAAATAAAGAAATGCATTTCAATCAATAAATTTTTATTTTTAATTTAATTTAAATGTTTGTTGAAATATAGCAGTAGGCTAAAAGTCATTATGGCTAAAATAGAATGTTAATAGTTACTTGCCTTGGATCCAGAACAGTGGCCAAGCTGTACAGGGGCTCATGCTCAATGTTGCTGAATCTTCTCACAACAGCCTCCAGCAGCGTAGCTTTGGCTGTACCCACGCCACGGTCTGTGCTCGCTTGCCTCTCCAAAATCCGCTTGAGTGCAGTGATGGCTGGGATGACATCTGCTGCTGTAGCTGTTGATGAGCTAATCTCCTTTGTGAGTTCCTCAAAAGGTGCAAGAATGGTGAGCACATTGTCCAGTAGCTCCCACTGGTGTGCTGTGAGTGTGGCTGGTAACTCGTGCTCAGCAGCATACACGCCAATAGCACGTCTCTGCTCCAACAGCGACTGCAGCATGTAGACTGTGCTGTTCCACCTCGTTGAAACGTCTTGCTGTAATCGTTTCCTGGGTTGACCTAACTGTGTCTGTATGTCATAAAGTCGGGAATAGGCAAGTGATGAATGCTTAAAATGTCCAACAATTCTCCTTCCTGTTGCCACCATGTCTGTGATGCTGCGCTGCGCCAGCTGTCCCTCATTTACAACCAGTTGCAGTGTGTGTGCCAGGCAGGGTAAACTTTTCAGGTTGATATCATCCAGCGCTTTGGCCATATTACGAGCATTATCCCGTAAAACAACGTGAACTCTTCCATGATCGATTTCCCAGTGATTCAGCATCGCCTTAAACTCTGCTGATAAATTGGCCGCAGTGTGAGACCCTGCCATTTCTTTACAGTTTAAGAGTAATTGATGACGTTCGAACTGTTCGTCAATCCACTGTGCAGTAAAACTTAACATGGACATTAAACTTACATCAGAAGTCCAGATGTCTGTTGTAAAGCTGAGTGTATTTGTATTAGCTTTTAGCAGGCTGCGGGTGTCTCTCGAAACTTGGCTGAACAACTCCGGTAATGCAACATCAGAAAAATATTTCCGACTCGGCATATTATATCGTGGGCACACGTGCTGCATCAAGCTTCTAAAACCTTTGTCCTCAACGACTGAAAATGGCTGGTTGTCTAATGCCATGAACTCCATCACTTTCCTCGTGGTAGCTTTGCTCTTTTCGTTGCTCATAAAAGCTAACAGCGACCCACCGACTGCCTCTTTGTTAGCGCTAGCTTTAGCATTAGCCTTAGCTTGGTTGCTCTCTTCAAACATTGCATACTTGGCGGCGTGGTGATTTCTTAAATGGCGAACGAGGTTTGTTGTATTAAAGGTTTTGGTGGTGGCTCCACCACGACTTACTTCGGCTTTACACGAATTGCAAATTGCGATCTTTGGCTCATTTTCTTTTACAGCGTAGAACTTCCAAACCGACGACATGGCTGCTCCGAGTGACCTGTGTGTGAGCTCTCACAGTGGAGCAAAAGGGGACAGCAGCTGATTTTCAGACCTTTCCGGAGGCAGATAAGATCGGTGGATAAAATCGGCTTCTCATTTAAAGATCGGCCGATCGCCGATCTCCCCAAATTAAGGAAATCGGGGCCGATCGATCGGCCGGCCGATTTATCGGTGCACCCCTACTGCTAACAGCTACACATGCTAACAGACGCTAACAGCTACAGATGCTAACAGCTGCAGATGCTAACAGCTACACATGTTAACAGCTACAGATGCTAACAGCTACAGATGCTAACAGCTGCAGATGCTAACAGCTACACATGTTAACAGCTACAGACGCTAACAGCTACAGACGCTAACAGCTACAGACGCTAACAGCTACAGATGTTAACAGCTACAGACGCTAACAGCTACAGATGTTAACAGCTACAGA
>NC_056521.1:1977030-2024863 GCF_014905685.2 Nematolebias whitei
CATGAAACAGATCAGCAGCAACATGAAACAGATCAGCAGCAACATGATGTGATTTTTCACAGTGATTATTCTAGTTAGAGATTCATGAGTCTAACAGCCTCAGGGTAGAAGCTGTTCCTCAGTCTAGTGGTTCTACACTTAATGCTCCTTAACCTCCTTCCTGAGGGGAGTGGGGCAAAAAGTGTGTGTGCTGGGTGGGTGGGGTCCTTCATGATGCAGGTGGCCCTCTTCCTGCATCTGGAGGTGTAGATGTCTGTGATGGTGGGGAGACTGACTCCAACATCTTCTGTGCAGCCTTCACCACTCTCTGCAAAGCTTTTCTTTCTGCAGCTGTGCAGCCTCCATGCCACACATTGATGCTGGAGCACAGGATGCTCTCCACTGCACACCTGTAGAAGGAGGTGAGGACTGAGCTTCCCAGACCAGCTCTCCTCAGCCGTCTGAGGAAGCAGAGTCCCCGATGAGCTCCCTTAATCAAGTTGATTTATTCAACTTGTTGAAAACAAAGCAACATTTAAAGGCACATTTTCTTCATTTTCACATGTTCAAAGTTCCTCTCAGGTCAAACTTTTATCTTTCAAACATTACAAAGCTTAAACCTTCTTTTGGTTAAAAACAAACCAGTTTCCAACAGAAGCACTAAAAATCAAATAGAGGACTTCTGTTTAGAAACGGGACTAAAGGTTATTTATTTGATTAAAATCCCAATTTTCATCATTTTGTTGTTTGGCTCTGCTTTGAGGACTGGATGGACTCCGGGGGCCACACAAGTTTTTATTTTCCTGATTGTTTCGTTTCTGATATGTTCTTCCTGAAAAACAAAACAAAGCAAAACAACAAAAAAATGTAGAAATGTTTCGTCTCTCATCCTGAGGACTTCCTCAGTCTGAGGTGCTGTATTCAGCTCAGTCTCTTAAATAGCACCTTCTCAGAGTGGATCAACCCGTTTGCTGCTGACAACCAGAACCAGCTGTTCACATGGTCAAGAAGGACCATCAGCCTAACAATGGATCATTAGCACACTGATGGCTGTTTACTGTTCACAGAGGGCTGAGTGATACTAGCAATCACAGCATTGTAAGAGGGGGACAGTTGAACCCGGAGGCCTCCACCCCTGTTTAATGATGGACGATTTCTTTTCACAAAGATGGCCTCCTTTACTCCTCTCTCAAACCATCGTTCCTCTCTGTCCAGGATGTGAACATCTTCATCTCTGAAAGAGTGACCGCTGGCCTGGAGATGAGTGTAGACCTCAGAGTCCTGGCCTGATGATGTTGATCTTCTGTGCTTGACCACTGACCACATCAACTCTGTGGATAAATACATCAAGTTCACACGAGAAGATGAAAAAAATGGCAAGTTGGCTTTCTTGGACTGTGAGGTCTCAGTCTCTGATAGAGGACATTTGCAAACTGAGGTGTACCGCAAACCCACCCACACAGACCAGTATTTGCAGTTTGACTCCCATCACCCTTTGGAGCACAAGTTAGGAGTCATCAGGACTCTGTACCACAGAGCAGACAGCATCCCCACTAGCTCAGGAGCCAGACAGAAGGAGAAATCCCACACAAGACAGGCTCTAGAGCAATGTGGATATCCTAACTGGGCCTTCCTGAAAGAAGAAACCCAAACAGGACTCCAGTCAGCCAACAGGTGAAAAGGAGGAACCCAGACCCAGACCAGTGGTCATTCCATATGTTGAGGGAGTATCAGAGAAACTGAGACGTTTATTTTCTAAACACAACGTCCCAGTGGCTTTTAAACCCCAAAATACATTAAAGACTGGTTCATCCCAAAGATCCAGTCCCCCGGCACAAACAGAGTAATGTTGTGTATGCTGTTCAGTGTCAGGAGGGTGATCAGTCTTACATCGGGGAAACAAAACAGCCACTGGCCAAAAGGATGGACCAGCACAGAAGATCAACATCATCAGGCCAGGACTCTGCGGTCTACACTCATCTCCAGGCCAGCGGTCACTCTTTCAGGGATGAAGATGTTCACATCCTGGACAGAGAGGAACGATGGTTTGAGAGAGGAGTAAAGGAGGCCATCTTTGTGAAAAGAAACCGTCCATCATTAAACAGGGGTGGAGCCTCCAGGTTCAACTGTCCCCCTCTTACAATGCTGTGATTGCTAGTATCACTCAGCCCTCTGTGAACAGTAAACAGCCATCAGGTGCTAATGATCCATTGTTAGGCTGATGGTCCTTCTTGAACATGTGTTCTAGAAATGCGCTGCTCAAGGTGGCTGCATGTTGGAGCAGCTTTGTTACTTTCGTTCTGAGATATTGCTTTTGAAAACTTTAATTCCTCTTTTTTCTGGATATAAATCACTGTTTTTTGGATGATTATTTCCTCTGGTGTCGGATGCTGTGCAACTGGAAAGATTTTTACAGAAATATCTTTGCTTTTGGACATTTGTTATGATGCGTAACCATAACAACAAGGTGGCTTTTTACAACCGGGAGCAGCTGATCAACATCTCCAAAGCTCAAATAATATCTCAGCTACAGCCCCAAATCCCAAATGAGTTTAAAAGGAGGCGTTGTGGATGCAGAGCAGGAGCAAAGAAGAGAGAGAAAGAGAGAAGAATGAAGTTCAAACCATCTCTTCCATAGATCATGATGGGCAATGTGAGATCACTGAGAAACAAGTTGGATGAACTTCAAGCCCTAACAAGGACCCATCCAGAGTGTCGGGAATGCAGTGTTATGTGTTTCACTGAGACATGGCTGCAGCATCACATGCCTGACTCCAGCGTTTCTCTGTATATATATATATATATATATATATACATATATCTAATCAAGATTTAAAAGTCTACATATTGCTGTTATTAGACAAGCTCAAGGTAGTAAAAATTTGGTGTAATTGCCGTTTAACCGTTTCAATTTGGAGCTTTGTAAAACTTAAAACATACTTTAAAAAATCACGTGTTCACCCTTTTTAATACTCATAGCATACAGAAGCTTGATTGATTCTAAAATAACGTGCATTAATCATTTATGTAAAATTAAGGAGCCAAGAACAACGTACCTTTGTTCAAACCACAATCTGAGGGGTTAACAATGTTCAAATCGTGTACACGTGCGGCTGTGGCTGAGTGGTTAGAGCAGTCGTCCTCCAATGCAAGAGTTGGGGGTTAGAATCCACCAGCAGTCACGTGCCGAAGTGTCCCTGGGCAAGACACTGAATCCTTCATTGCCTCCGATGTGTGTCCCATCGGTGTATGAATGTGATCTAAAAGCTCTGATTAGTCTCTTTGTTCAATTAGCTTTGTAGAGATCTAGTATAGAGCTGTATGAATGGGTCAATGAGGGCACAGATTGTAATTAAAGCGCTTTGAGTGTCTTGATAAGACAGAAATCTGCTATGCAAGTACAGTCCATTTACACAGCCGTTTGTAGTTGGACATGCTCTTCCAGTGAATTGTAACTCTTAAAAGTATTTGCTGTGTAAGCACTGACACAGACCAGGTAGGCAAAAATGACTGGGAATGTCAGCGAAGGCAAATTTTCGGGGTATCTGCTCCATTTATTTTTTTCCAAATGGGTCGACATTTCCAGTTTTAGCTACTTTTTCCATGTACCGTTTTTTGTCATCTGTGAGAAGTTTGGCGTGATATAGTCCACTTTGTTTCGAGCTGCTTTTCAGTATTATGGAGGATACTGCGGTAACACCACTTTGTTGTGGTCTGTGGACAAATAGCGCACGAGACGTAAACGTTCCACAGTGTCACTACGCAGTGACGTAGGTTTCAAAGCTTAGGTCTGGGTCAATGATTTGACCAGACTTGCCCCACAAAGAAAACCCCACCTCCTCATTTGAATATAAGAACATGAAATAAAAAGAGCTTAAAATGAAAAACGGGTTAAAACATAAAAGCCCCTGAAATATGTAAAGTAGCTTTACAAAATAAAAGTGTCACAAAATGAAACTCGATTATTACATAAATAAATCTTGAAATAAATAAATAAAATATATCGTGAAATAAATAAATAAGTAAATCTTGGAAAAAACTAATTTTTTTATGTTTTATTTCATGGGAACATTTATTTACTTAATGGAATATTTATTAATAATTTTTAAATAACACTATTTATTTATGTAAAAACACTAATAATACCATACCATACCATACCAATTTATTTATATAGCACTTAAAACAGCAACAAGGCCAACCAAAGTGCTGTACAAAAGAACACAAACATGCACAGCGGACAGGAAAACATAAAATAGAAATACAGATACAAATAGCATCAGAAGCTAACTAAAATGGCCAACAGAGTAGAGAACAGACCGGACCAAAACAAATCACACCGTGTTAAAGGCAAGAGAATAGAAGTGGGTCTTCAAGCGAGACTTAAAGACTGAGAGTGTGGGAGCCTGCCGGACACTCAGTGGCAACTCATTCCACAGTCGTGGACCTGCGACAGAGAAAGCCCTGACACCCCTGAGCTTACGACGGGTTTCTGGGACTGAGAGAAGCATCTGGTCTGCTGACCTCAGAGAGCGCGGTGGGACATATGGCTGCAGAAGATCAGTGAGATAGGATGGGGCGGAACTGTTCAGTGATTTAAAAACATACATGAGAATTTTGAAATGGATCCGAAGGTGAATGGGTAGCCAGTGCAGGGAGGCCAAAACTGGCGTGATGTGCTCTCTATAGCCTGTACCAGTTAAAAATCGGGCTGCAGCATTTTGGACCAGTTGTAGACGAGCAATGGAGGACTGACTGATTCCAAACAGAAGTGAATCGCAGTAATCAAGCCTAGATGTTATGAAGGCGTGGACCACTGTCTCAAGGTTCTTTTTGGAGAGTATAGGCTTCAGCTTAGACAGCCGTCTCAGCTGAAAAAAACAGGATTTTACCATCATGTTTACGTGACTGTTGAGTTTTAAGGATGGGTCCATTATCACCCCCAGATTAGTGACCTTTTGTTTCTCTAGCGGGGCTAGAGAGAAAAGGTCAATGTCATGGTTCATGAGTGAGCCACTGGGATGGAACAGCATGACTTCAGACCTCTTCTCATTGAAGCTTAAGAAGTTTAAAGCCATCCAGTCCCGGATGTCAGCCAGGCAGTCAAGAAGAGGCTGAATAGAGCGTGTGCCTCTGTGCCTCAGGGGGAAGTAAATTTGGCAATCATCGGCGTAGAAATGAAAGGGTATGTCGTGTTTGCGGAAGATAGCACCTAGTGGCAGCAGGTATAAAGAAAAGAGAAGGGGACCGAGGATGGACCCCTGCGGTACCCCCCACTGGAGCGCTGTCGATGCCGAACTAGAATCTTTGATATTGACACAGAAGGTTCTGTCAGATAGGTAGGACCCAAACCATTTAAGGGCTGACCCTGTGATGCCCACCCACTGCTCCAGTCTAGAAATGAGGATCTCATGGTCGATGGTGTCAAAAGCAGATGTAAGGTCCAATAGGACCAACAGCACAGAATCACCTGCGTCTGTGGAAATGAAAATGTCGTTAAAAACCTTCAGTAGAGCAGTTTCAGTGCTATGGCGAGATTTGAAGCCAGATTGGAATAACTCTAGGATAGCGTGATCCCCCAAAAACTGTTTCAACTGAGACTCCACAATTTTTTCCAGTAGTTTAGAGGTGAATGGGAGTCTGGAGACAGGCCGGAAGTTGGACATGACTGAGGGGTCAAGTTTAGGTTTTTTCAAGAGGGGCTGGACAGTAGCATGTTTAAAAGTCTTTGGCACCACACCTGAGGATAAACTACTATTCAGAATAGCGAGGATAAAAGGACCCAGGGTAGGAAAAACTTCCTTTAGCAGTCGAGGGGGGACCACATCAAAGGGGGAACCAGATGGCTTCATGCTGCACATTACCTGCTCCAGAGAGGACAGAGAGATGGGCTCAAAGTGGTCAAACACAGCCACACACTGAGATGGGATGGACAGATCATGAGCTGGTAGAGAAATGAGTGCCCGGGTGTTTGCCACTTTTTCTAAAAAGAAATGGAGGAAGTTTTCACACAGCTCAGTTGAGGCTTCCAGAGGTGAATGCTCACTGAGGTGTAGAACTGAGTTCAGGGTGGAGAAAAGAACTCGGGGGTTGTGGGAGTTGGAGACAATTAAATCAGAGAAGAATTTACATTTGGCAGCTTTAACGGTTTTCTGATAGTGATGCCAACTCTCCCTTAACATTTGAAAAGAAACCTGCAGCCTGTCCATCCTCCACCTTCGTTCAGCTCTGCGACACTGCCGCCTAACGGCTCGAGTGACGTCATTCAGCCAAGGCTCTGATTTAAGTTTAGTTTTTCTGGTCTTAAGGGGAGCAACACGGTCCAGAACATTTAAACAGGCAGAGTTGAACTGAGAGGTTAGCTCCTCAGTGGTAGGAGACACCGGGAACTGTTCGATCCTCTCAGAGTTAAAACCTTCATTAAAACGAGCAGCAGTGAAATGGTTAATGGAACGCGTACGTGCAGTAACGCGCGTCTTAGCAGTAGGACAAGGGGGGGTGAAGTCAAGCAATACAGGCATGTGATCTGAAAAAACATTGTCACCGATTTTCAAATTAGAAACAGAGACATCGCGTGTTAAAACAAGGTCCAGCGTGTGACCATGTTCTTGGGTGGGGCCGCTCACCTGCTGAGCTAAGCCAAAAGAGTCCAATAAATCTAGAAAGTCCTTCACTAAGGGCTTCTCCTGACAACACACATGCAAATTAAAGTCACCAATAAACAAAAAGTGAGTGTATCTCTGAGTGATATCAGCCAAAAAGTCAGAGAATTCATTTATGAAGTCCTTAGAACGAGGTGGGCGGTAGATGAGCGCACACAGGACCGGAGGAGAGTGTCCAAGTTCAAAGACGCTCAGCTCGAAGCTGGAGCGGGACACCGGGATGGACAACTGTTTACACGCAAAGTTTGCTTTAAAAACTGTTAATAATCCCCCCCGCGCCGACCTGATGGCCGCGGGGCATTGAAACATACACAGAAGTAGTTCCACCAAGGCGCTGGACTCACCATCAGAAATCCATGATTCTGTGACGAACAGAAAATCCAACTCCTCATCTTTAAAAAAGTCATTGAGGATAAACGTCTTGTTGGAAACAGACCTTGCGTTGATTAAACACATCCTGATATTGTCCAACACAGGCACAGCCGTGGAGGGAGACGCGCACGCCATAATAATGATGGTGGTCACTAAATGTTTGTTCAAGTGTCATCTAAAGGTCCGTTTCAGGTCCATTTCTGGTGATTTATGGAGCATTTGAACACATGGAAACTAAGAATTTGGACTTGTAGCAGGACACCAGCAATTTGATGTCAACTGATGGAAGATTCTCAAAATTAGGTCTCAAATTAAAATGAAGATGTTTTGTTCTATTGAAAATAAATCAGTGCATTCCACTCAAATTATTACCAGGATGCAAACTATTCCACAATCACAAGATTTATTGTAATCAAAAGTAAAATAAAATAAAGAAATACAGCAAAATAAAACAAAAGCTTTTACATCATCAAGTATGAAATTTGATAATAATCTTTCAACATTGATTTACAGTGGTATTAAACCAAACAGCTTGTTGTAAAATGATTGAAACATGATTGAATTATCACAGAAATATTTTGAACATAGAACTTTTGGATGAATTTGTCATTTTAGGAGATGAACTAAATGAGGATGATGCTCATGTAAAACTTGTCAAATCTTCTCTGACAAAACCAAACATCTTATTCTGCTGTTGACTCTTGTTTGGTGTCGTTTATTGGATTCAACAAATAAGTCTTAAGAAACAAAACATATTGACAACTTAATTTACTCATTGAACAAACTGGAGCCTCAGCAGCATGTGGAAGAACCATACACAGCCACAACAGCCTGGCACCTCTTCATACCAATAAACAGGAAGGCAGCCATTTTGGATCTAGGTCCAAAATTTCACACTTTTTGGAGGTTTACAGCCTAAGCATTTGAACTCCTAGGGATTTCCACCAGTTCTAGCCTCCCTGCACTGGCTACCGGTTCACCTTCGAATCCAGTTCAAAATACTCCTGTATGTTTTTAAATCACTGAACAGTTCTGCCCCCTCCAGTCTCACTGATCTGCTGCAGCCGTATGTCCCACCGTGTTCTCTGAGGTCAGTGGACCAGTTCCTCCTCACAGTTCCAGGAACTCGTCTTAAGCACAGAGGTGACAGGGCCTTCTCTGTAACAGGACCAAGACTTTGGAACGAGTTACCTCTGCTTGTCAGACAGGCCCCCTCCCTCACAGTTTTTAAATCCTACTTAAAAACCCACTACTATTCCCCGGCTTTCAACACTGTAGATCTGTGCTGAACCTGTATGCATCACACTGTGTTAGACATTATGTTATCTGCTATTATTTTGTTTCTCTATTTTGATTTTGCGTAGAGTTATATGTTGCTGTGTGCTCTGCCTGTTTGTTTCTGTTTGTACAGCACTTTGGTTGGCCCCGTTGCTGTTTAAAGTGCTCTGTAAATAAAATGGTATGGTATATGAGACAGTAGAGCTATTCTCAGATCAGTTCCCACTGCAGCCCTGAGAGTCATCTCCACTGATTCTTCTGTTAGTCACTGCTGGATGAAGCTCTCCTCTCCACCTCCCACAAACAGTCCAGTCAGAGTGTCTGCATACAAGCTGCTGCTGCTTCAACCTCTGTGGATCATCAGGACACAGCTCATCTTCTCCCACAAACACACCATCATGTTCAGCTCTCCACAACAATCACATCCAGCTGTAGAGAGAAGAAGAAGCAGCAGAAGAGATAAATGAGTCTTTCAGAGAGACCAACACAAACTTCAATCACAACACATTGTGCAACATCTTTGGGTAAAACTTAAAACTGTTGGGAGTCAACCCTGCTTGTCTGTTATCAAAATATTTCATAAACCACTGGATGGACTTTATTTAAACT
Source organism: Nematolebias whitei (assembly GCF_014905685.2). Taxonomy (NCBI): domain Eukaryota; kingdom Metazoa; phylum Chordata; class Actinopteri; order Cyprinodontiformes; family Rivulidae; genus Nematolebias; species Nematolebias whitei. The sequence continues at coordinate 1,985,931 of NC_056521.1, forward strand.
TGTAGTAAATAAATCTGAAATGTTCACCTTCAACTGATTAACTTTTGGAGTCAACACAATTCAAGATGGCTGCCACAGCTAATCAAATTGAGCCTAGACATAAATATGTGTAAGTCAGTGAATTTGACAGATCCTGATGTAAAATGTGGTGTGGTAGTAGCTGACAGTCATTCACAACATCCTCCAAGCACTAACAGATCAGCTGAGACATCACTTTTTTTTTTTTTTTTTCATTTAGCCTTTATTTATCCAGGTTAGTCTCATTGAGCCAAGAGAACTCATTTTCAAGAGAGACCTGTTTGGGGAGCACATGGTGGGGGTTAAGGGCCTTGCTCATGGGCCCAGAGTGGGGCGAATGAGGGTGGGGGCAAGTGTGGGTGTTTCACCTACCCCACCCACAATTTTGATGTTGTCGGGGCCGGGGCGTGAACCGGCGATCCTCGGATCACAAGCCCACCTCTCTAACCTCTGCGCCACCACTCCCACATGATCACATGACATGTTATTTTGGTGAGTGATCTGCATTCCTTCAAGTAACGCTCGCTCTTTCCTTCTTTTCTTGTCTTTCTGTTTGATCCTGAAACCAGTCCCTGTTCTCCTCTCATACATTCATTCAGAAATACAGTTACTGGGAAGCTGCAGGTTTACTGGAAACACTGGAGCTTTGCTTTGACAACAACCGGCTTTAGTCCAATTCTGCTGAAAGCAGCAGGAACGACTCCAACCTTCTACTGACCTCAGAGTCTGCAGTCTGTAGTCTGGACTCTCCACAAGATCCAACAGCTGCTGAACATCTGGATCCTGCAGGTTGTTTTCTCTCAGGTCAAGTTCTGTCAGATGGGAGGGGTTGGACTTCAGAGCTGAGCTCAGAGAAGAACAGCTGATCTCTGACAAACTGCAGCTCCACAATCTGAATAAAGAATAAAACATGTAAGTTTAGAAACAAAACAAAACTTTTAAAAACTCTGAACTCTGAAAAACTTTGATCCAGCTGAAAGATGTTTTGATCAAACCTTGAAACAAACTTGATGTTCAATCTCCAGAGATGTTGTGATATCTTGAACAATCTGACATGATTCCTTAGCTCTTGAAGAATGTTGTGAATGACTCTCAGCTACTACCACACCACATTTTAGCTCAGTGTCTGTAAAATTCACTGAGGTAAAGACACTTCTGTGTTGGCTGAGGTCAATTAGCTGCAGCAGCCATCTTGAATGAGGTTGACAACAAACAGTAATCAAACAAGTAAAGTTTAGAGGAAACTCTTGCTACTCTGCGATTCGACTTTCGTGGTTTTTCAAAGTAAGATTGGACATGACACACAATTGGCTGATTGATGGATGAGTCGCACGATTGGCATGGATTTTTTTATTTCTTCTTCTTCGTCTTCTTCTTTCGGCTTTTCCCTCTTCAGGGTCGCCACAGCGAGTCATCCTCCTCCACCTCACTCTGTCCTCTGCATCCTCTGTCCTCACTCCAACTACCTTCATGTCCTCTCTAACTGCATCCATATATCTCCTCTTTGTTTTTTTCCTGGCAGCTGCATTTCTAACATCCTTCTACCAATATACCCATGGTCCCTCCTCTTGACATGTCCAAACCATCTCAGTCAGGCCTCCCTAACATTATCTCCCAGTTGTTCAACCTGTGCTGTGATTATCTCATTCCTAATCTTATTCAGCCTTGTCACTTCTAAGGAGAACCTTACCATCTTCATTTCTGCCACTTCCAGTTCTTTCTCCTGTCTTTTTGTCCATGTCTCTGTCTCCAGACCATACAACATAGCTGGTCTCACCACTGTTTTGTAAAATTTTCCTTTGACCTTTGCTGACACCTTTTTGTCACAAATCACTCCTGAAACTTTTCTCCATCCACTCCATCCTGCCTGGACTCTCTTTTTCACTTCTTTACCACATTCCCCATTTTCTTGGACAGTGGACCACAAGTACTTGAAGTCTTGCATCTTTGTGACCTCTGCTCCTTGTAGCCTCACTGTTCCACTGGCCTCCCTCTCATTCACACACATGTACTCTGTCTAACTACGGCTGACTTTCATTCCTCTTCTTTCAAGTGCACACCTCCACCTCTCCAAGTTCTCTTCCACCTGTTCCCTGTTCTCACCACAGATCACAATGTCATCTGCAAACATCATAGGCCATGGGGATTCTTGCCTGACCTCATCTGTTAGTCGGTCCATCACCAGAGCAAACAAGAAGGGGCTCAGAGTCGATTCTTGATGCAACCCCACCTCCACCTTGAAGCTATCTGTCACTCCTACAGCACATCTCACCACTGTCCTGCTGTCCTCATACATGTCCTGCTGTCCTCATACATGTCCTGTACCAGTCTAACATACTTTTATGCCACTCTAGATTTCCTCATGCAATACCACATCTTCTCTCTTGGCACTCTGTCAGATGCTTTTTCTAAATCCACAAAGACACAATGGAGTTCTTTCTGACCCTCTCTGTACTTCTCCATCAGCATTCTCAAAGCAAAGATGGATCTGTGGTGCTCTTTCTCAACATGAAACCATACCGCTGCTCACAGATAGTCACCTATCGTCTAAGTCTTGCTTCCAAAACTCTTTCCCAGATCTTCATCGTGTGGCTCATCAACTTAATTCCCCTGTAGTTGCTATAACTATACATCACCCTTGTTTTTAAAAATGTGCACCAGCACACTTCTTCTCCATTCCTCAGGCATTTTCTCACCCTCAAATATGCCATTGAATATTTGAGTCAAAAACCTCACTGCCATCTCTCCAAGACATTTCTAAACCTCCACTGGTATGTCGTCAGGTCCTACTGCCTTCTCCTTCTTCATTCTTTTCAGAGCTTTCCGGACTTTACCCTCACTAATCTTTCCCACTTCCTGGTCCACAGTTTCTATGAACTTTTCTTTCTCTTTCATTCTCTTCATTCATTACCTCCTCAAAGTACTCCTTCCATCTTCCCGTCACACTCTCCTCACTTGTTAGAACATTACCATTCCTATCTTTAATAAGCCTATTCATTCAACCTTTATTTAGACATGTAAATCCCATTGATCCTCCAGGACTCATTTACAAGAGAGACCTGATTTCAACAAAAAATGATGACAACAATGGACAACAGTGACAACAATAAACAGTTATAAAAAGTCATCCTATTTTTAACAAATAGGATGGCTAAAAAGAAGGAAAAGTAAAAAAGAAAAGAAAAGTATCAAAAAACAGCTAGATTCTAAGGCGAATGTAAAAAACTAAAAACAGGAACATGTCTGCATTGTTCCTTGCCAGGAGTCCAACAGATTCTTAAAGCCACTTAGAGAGGTCAAAGGTCGAGAGCTTCAGATCTTTTTGTAAGATATTCCAAGAAACAGGAGAAGAGTAGGAGAAGGCCCTTTTGCCTAGTTCAGTTTGCACTGAGGGAACACTGCAGGTAATGATGTCCTGAGAGCGCATGCTGTAGCTGCACTCACGCAGAGACATGAAAGAGGAGATGTACGAAGGTAGCAGACCAAGAAGTGATTTAAAGATGAAAATGTACCAGAGAGAGAGTCTGCATGAAGTTAATGATGTCCAGTTAACCAGTGAATACAGAGTGCAGTGGTGGGTATGATAATCACAGCCAATTATAAATCTTAGTACACCATGATAGACAGCATCCAACATCTGCAGGGTTCTTGTAGGAGCGTTCATGTAAATAACGTCACCATAATCAATGGAGGGAAGGAAAGTCACAGATACAAGGCGTTTCCTAGCATTCAGGGTTAGACTGGATCTGTTTTTGAAAAAGAAACCCAGTTTAACTTTCAGTTTCTTTACCAAGTTTTTCACATGAAGCTTAAAAGAGATGCGAGTCGACCAAGATACCCAAATATTTATAGGAATCAACAAACTCAATGGGGACACCATTTGAGGATGAGATCAGAGGAAGAACTGCTGGGACCAACTTCCTATTTGAAAAAAGCATCTCTTTGGTTTTGTCGGCATTTAGGACAAGTTTGAGGCGGAACAAATCTGTCTGGATGTTGTTGAATGCAATTTACAACAGCTGGAAAGCCTTATCAATTGTTTTAGCTCGACATTAAACAACTGTGTCATCAGCATAGAAATGTATGGATGCATTAGGGATGTTTTTATCTACCCGGTGTTGTTTGTGTGTTCTGACTCATTAGCAATGATATTGCCACACAACGCGTCAGGTTGTTTGTCCGTGGCAATACCTCTCAATATTTCTAAGAACCGACGCACAGTCTCTGTCTCGTCTGAGCTCAGAGGTCTGGGGCTCTTTTTCTGGACCCACTGCTGTTTCTTTTTCGTCTCAGGCTGTTCAGGCCGACGTGGAGTGGGAGCAGGCCCCCTCCTCTGGGGTTCCGGTGGGATCCCTGGTTGTATGGGTTACCTTGGGTGCCAAACTTTTTACTCTTAGGACGTGTGCCCCCCTTCTGGTACATTCGTTCATCCTCTGGTTTCTTGGGAAACCATTTAGGATCTCATCTGAACCAGGGGGCACTCATCTGTTGTGGTTTGGCAGATGGAAAATCTCGTTTCCTCTCGCCTTTCTTGGGAAGGGGAGTTGAAGCTCTCGTCCCTTCCAATTCTAATGACTGAGAAGGAATCCTCTCACCTGGGAGCACCTCAATGGGTGTTTTGGCCTGTGAACAGGCCTCAAAGACATTCACAGCACAATTTTTTATCTCACTGATGGTTTTTTCTTTGAAATTAGCCATCATCTGTACTGACGTCCTTATGTCAGGGTGGAGATTTTTGCTGAAAACGAACTTAAACGCCTCCTCCTCCTCCATGCCGGTTTCGTTCCTGTAACCAAAATAAGCCTGCAAAATTCTGGAATAATATGCCCTTGGGTGTTCATTCTTACCTTGCATGACCTTGTCGGCGGCTGGATAACCGCCAGGTCCCGAGCAAAGGGTATACTCTTTAATTAGAGCAGCACATAGGCTGTAATCCTTCCTTGTAGCATCTGGTTGACACTCAATAAAGGAAAACACCGTCCTGGCTACAGTGAGCCTGATCAAACCTATTTTATCCTCAACTGTAGCGTTCGGATAGCTTCCCAGTTGAAGTCAAGGTCTTGCAGATAGGCCTTAGTGTCGGTCGAACCCAACGGCCCTGGCTCGAAGCGTTGGACATATTTTGCTATTTTTGCAATACTGCTATTGAGAGCGGAGGATGAAGGCTTAGTGGAGGTTGAACAAAAGAATCACGTGGAGGTGGCATAAGGAGAGTTTGTGTAGGAGGTACAACAAAATCACGTGGAGGTGGTGATGGTTGGACTCTGACCCTGTTTGTCTTTGAGTTCCAGACATCTTTTCCCCTCGTCAGAGATTTTATTTGTGGCTACGGCAAGTTTTGCCTCACAGGCTGTTAACCGTTCACGTGATGTATGACACTCACTTTGTAAACGCACGCCTTGTTGGACTAATGCCGCTCTTTCCAATTTGCACTCGTCCAGAGATTTTGATGTTAGCTACAACTGTTGGTGCAGAATATCATTGTCTGAACACAGTGTTTGGTACTCTACCCCTCCTTCACATAGCATTTCCTCATATGAGTCTGCCTGCAACGACAGCTGAGCTTGTGAAAACACTTTCTCACGTTGCAATTTTTCCTCCCAGGTCTCCTTTTCAAATTGAAACTGTGCCTTGAGTTGTAGATACTCATCATGTATTGCTTCGCGGTCCTCTGAGTCGCATTTCAAATTTATTTCAAGGGCTTCTCTCCTGCTGGCCTCCAGGTAATACTCAGCTTTTAGCAAGAGTGCTATTTTAGCTAGTTGCTCGTAGCCCGACTTCTTTATGGCTGCAGAAGTGACACCTTCTTAAGCTCGTCCAGTAAATCTGTTGAGTTCATGCATTCCACCTGGTCACCATATGGAGATAAGGAATCTGTGAGCAGCGTCAGAGCTCTCTCAAGCCAGTCTTTCTTAACACCACTTGGAGCAGGATCAGCAGGATCAGCTTTTGTTGAATCTGCCATGGTCGTATTTACTGTTCAACAAAACCTATCAGGTTAAACCGTCACAATCTTAGAGTTTTTCAACAGGTAAATGTTTGCATTTAAGTGAGCAACGAGTTTCACACACTAATCAGCTCTGCGGTTCCCCCAAAGTACTGTTATAAGCCAACTTTTCAATAATTGGACACCTGTTTTAGGTTTTACCCCATCCATGAATATTGTAAGTAAATGCCTCCTGTGGCAGTGTCACTTAACATGAGATTAATTCTAACAGATACAATGAACCAGGCTATTCCAGTGTTTATTTACTCAGATGCACTTAAAATTAATACCTGCAATTTTCACTAAAAGTCTGACAGTTTAATTTACCTGAATTTGCTATCAAACAGTTAATTATAAACCAAGCGTGATTAACATTTTTATTTACCCACAAGCTTTTCAAAGAAATGACTCAAAAGCAAGGTTTCAGCTTTCAGTTCTGAAAACTGTTATTGGTGTTTTCAACAGCAGGTGGTGGTACAAGCTTATTTTTACTACAGAGTGACTATAGCTACACGTCTTAGACGGTACGAGTCACTGACGACTTCCTGTGAACCGTCCTGTTGACATCCGGTCGTTAGCCGTTAGCTTCGATTAGCAACGGACGAACATGGTCCAAATCATCATTTATAGATGGATTTAAAGCTTGAACGTGGCGTCGCTTAAAAAACACGCTCTTTAGGCATAAACTCATCAGGTTAGGACCGATTTGAGGGCTTTTATTCCGCTTTTTTAACCACTAAAGAAGACTCCGTTTGAAAACGAGCTTCATTTCCGGGGTCACGTGACTTTACAGATACGTGGACATTGTGGTGGGCTTTTCGCACGGACGCCAGAGTGAGTGGACGTACACGGCGTTACGTCACCGGCTTCTCAGCAAATCAGAACGTTTCACACAGCGGTCCTTGACCAATCACAGCTCGTGTGTACCTGTGTAAGCTAGCAGTTAGCTTCAACAGTCCGGCGATAATTTTACTCATCAACGCTTTAAAAATGCACAAATTAACTGTGGAAATGTAGCGATTAACGTTCAAGCAGCTTCTGAGTCGGCGCTCAGTTTCACAGACAGCGTTTCCCCATGTAAAACACGACTCGTTCGAGTCCATTTATCAGAACCGAGTCGGAACCGTACAACCACCGGTTATGAAAATAGTTTCAACAGAATGATGCGTCTTTTCTCTCTGCTTACAGCTTAATCACACACACACACAGAATGACAATTTCCAGCTTCAAATGAACATCAACACAATACTGTATCGTTCTAAACACCACAGCCATGAAAAATATCTTTCCAAGGTCAAAACTTGGACTTTTTATGCCAACATGAAGCGTTTTCCACAATATCAAGTCACATATAATTTATCTCTTCAGAAAGCATACGAGCCACCAAATATGTAGTATGTCGGGACAGCTTTCGCTGTGGACATCCTATTAATTAATTATTCTTAAGGCTAGTTCAAGCACAAAGAATATTAATTGTTTAATTAACAACAGATTATTTCTTTTTCCAAGTTAAATTGCTGCCATGTGACCAAGATAACTTGAGAGTGGAGTGTATAATTAGTGACATGAGACGTAATTTATCTTTGACCCATCAGAATAAATGCGGTCATTTATTTAACAGAATCAAAATTTTACATCAAAACATGTACACTCGATTTGCTGATCCGTTTCTGATTAATAAACTTAGTAAGTTCAAATAACAAAACAACAGAGGATTACTGATAGAGAATAATTAATCTCTGAAGGCATTTAGCTTGATTTACTGGTGAAGAGGTTTCAAGAGGATAGATTTAGATTTAAAGAGGAGATTTAGATGGAGGAAGGAAAATGTCTTGACCAGGAATGGCACCCTTCATCCAACCCCAGCTCAGCCCACGGTACACTCGGTGCGTGACGACTCGTTACCTTTGCAGAAGATAAATCAGCTCCGGTACAGAGGTCCATTTCACGTTACCTTTCAGCGTCTCCGGTCAGAGTGGCTGGGAATCTTCCCAAGTAGTGTCTAGGTACTCTGTTCAACAGAATAAGCTTCCTAAGAAGTTGAGAGCATTTAATGCTCAGGGTGAGATCACAGCGAGGCGTGCTATGACTCCGCTGGAATGGACGGACCCTTGGCTCATGGTCAAATTCCATCAGCTATTTAGTTCAGCTGTAAGACTCCAGCAAGACTGAGTCTCAGCCAGAACTCCAAAACAGACTTTCAGTAAGAACTGAAAGTTCCAGTAAGACTGAATAGTTCCAAGAAGTGTCGACTTTTAAAGGGTATCCACTTCCTGTTACTTGGTACTTCCTGATTGGTTAACACAACCAGCAGGGGTGGAGTTTTAGTGATGTCAGAGGGTTATTAGGAGTCGCAGACAGCAGAAATGTTTTTACCATACCATACCATACCATACCACTTTATTTATAAAGCACTTAAAACAGCGACAAGGTCAACCAAAGTGCTGTACAGACAGAACAACAGGTAACACACCAAGCAAAATACAAAAATGAGGAAAATCAGAATATAGACATAAAAACGGTGCAGATAATGACGACAAACCAGTGTGGAGCATACAGGATCAAAACACAGATCACCTGGTGTTGAAAGCTACTGAATAGTAGTGAGTTTTTAAACGGGACTTGAAAACGGAGAGGGAGGGGGCCTGTCTGACAAGCAGAGGTAACTCGTTCCAGAGTCTTGGACCTACTACAGAGAAGGCCCTGTCACCTCTGCGCTTAAGACGAGTTCCTGGAACTGTGAGGAGCAACTGGTCCGCTGACCTCAGGGAACGTGGTGGGACATACGGTTGTAGCAGATCAGAGAGATGGGGGGGCGACACTGTTCAGTGATTTGTAGACATACATGAGTATTTTGAACTGGATTCAAAAGTGAACCGGTAACCAGTGCAGAAGAACGGTTTAAGAACGGTTAGTACAGACAGGAAAATATTTTGAAGAAGTAACAGACTTTCAGGCACGCCAGTTTCTTATTTACTGTCTGAGAGTTTTAAAACAAGCCACTTTGTTCTCATAATTGTTCTCTGACTTTTGACCGACATCAAATCCGCTCCTCATTCAGATAGAAGAGTAAAATGCACACTTACTTCGTAAATAGACATTTAACTTGTATGATCTAAGTCTAATGAGGTTTAAAAATCATTACTACTGTTTCACAGTTGATTTAAATGAGTGGTTTACTTCAACATTAGAAATGGAATGAACTAAACACACTTTTGATTATCAAGATATTGTAAAATAGTAATGATAATATAGAAAAAGGAAGGGTGTTCTTTCAATTGATTAATTCAGGATACAATTAAATAGTCTCTTGATGAGATAATTTGTGTTCTGGATTCAAATCAATGAAATGACAGTTCCTGTCCCCTGAAGGTCTTCGGAGACAGGTTGATGTAGGAGGTCTAGTTCACTACATTATGTATGTAGATTGTAAAGAGGGTGGGTCCTAAGACTGAGCCTTGTGGTACACCATTGTTGACTGTTAAATAACTGGAGGAAGTGCCATTATGTTGAACACATTGCCTCAGGTCTGAGAGATAGTTAGAGAACCAACCAATGTTGTGTTCTGAGAAATCGATTTCTGAGAGTTTATGACACAAGATGTTGTGATCCACAGTGTGAAAAGCTTTAGACAAAAGTGCAGCACAATAATCCTTAGCATCCAGTGCTTCAACAATGTCATTAAGAACCTTAAGTGAAGCAGTTGTTGTGCTGTGTTGTTTCCTGAAACCAGATTGATGGGGAGGTAAGATGTTAAATGAGTCCAGGTAATTTTTGATTTGAGAGTTTATCAGTTTTTCTAGAACCTTGGCTAAAATGCAGAGTTTAGAGATTGGTCCATAGTTGTTCAGTGAGGTGGGGTCACCTCCCTTCAGCAAAGGAAGAACAAAGGCTGTTTTCCAAGCATCTGGAATGGAGTTTTGGCTTATGGAGAGATTGAAGATGTGGGTCACAGGGACTGTGATGATATGAGCAGCCAGCCTTAAGAAATAAGGTGGAAGTTCATCTGGACCTGCAGATTTTTTAGGATCAAGATCTTTTAACAGTTTATTGACCTCACTGACTGAGAATGGAGAAAAAGAGAAGGTGTGATTAAGTGAGGATTGACTTGTAGGAGGGATTTGATTTGTAGAAGTTTGATTATGAAGTAAGTAAGTAAACTTTATTTATATTGCACTTATCATAGATACAATCACAAAGTGCTGTACAACAATAAAAAAGGCTTAAAGTAAAATAAAAATAATAACAGCTCATTAATAAAAACAGTAAAAACAGCTGGTAAAAACAGTAAAACATTTAACTAAAAGCTTGTCGAAATAAAAATGTCTTAAGCTGCGTTTTAAAAGAATCAACAGAGACGGTCACACGAAGAGACAGGGGCAGGGCATTTAAAGCTCTAAAAGTCAAAACTAAGATTTTAAAATTAATTCAAAATTCAACAGGCAGCCAATGAAGAGAAGATAAAACTGGTGTAATGTGAGCCCTTCTATTAGTTCCTGTTAAAAGCCTTGCAGCAGCGTTCTGGACCAACTGGAGACGAGCAACGGCAGTTTTGTTAAAACAAGTAAAAAGGGAATTACAATAATCTAAACGAGAAGAAATAAAAGCATGAATAATCTTCATTGTCATTATTCAGTACAGATTTGTTGAGCCAGGTTTCAGTGATGAAGATTACATCTGCCCCAGAAGAACTGATCAGAATTTTCAAGGCATCAAGTTTTCTCAGAGTCAGAGTCAGAGATTCTTTATTGTCATTCGCACCTCATGTGGTACATGTGGTGGAGCGAAATTATGTACACAGGGTCCCAGTTACATCCAACAATAAAATGTATAAGAAAAACAGTAATAACATCTAAGATATGAACTAAGAAAAACATCAACTAAATATACACTAAGCACTCATAACATAAAAACATTGAACATCAGCACAAACATGAACATGAGTCTGTGTGAGCGGATGTGCACGCATGAACACATCAACATTGAAACAGATCAGCAGCAACATGATGTGGTTTTTCACAGTGATTATTCTGGTTAGAGATTCATGAGTCTAACAGCCTCAGGGTAGAAGCTGTTCCTCAGTCTAGTGGTTCTACACTTAATGCTCCTCAACCTCCTTCCTGAGGGGAGTGGGGCAAAAAGTGTTTGTGCTGGGTGAGTGGGGTCCTTCATGATGCAGGTGGCCCTCTTCCTGCATCTGGAGGTGTAGATGTCTGTGATGGTGGGGAGGCTGATTCCGACAGACTTCTGTGCAGCCTTCACCACTCTCTGTAAAGCTTTTCTTTCTGCAGCTGTGCAGCCTCCATGCCACACGTTGATGCTGGAGCACAGGATGCTCTCCACTGCACACCTGTAGAAGGAGGTGAGGACTGAGCTTCCCAGACCAGCTCGCCTCAGCCGTCTGAGGAAGTAGAGTCTCTGATGAGCTTTCTTGATCAGGCTGGTGGTGTTGTTGCTCCAGCTGAGGTTGTCATTCATGTGCACACCCAAGTACTTGTAGCTGGAGACCACTTCCACCGCAGATCCTCTTATGTTCAGGGGGGTGTAGATGTTTTTGTTCCTTCTGAAGTCCACAATCATCTCCTTTGTCTTCTTCACATTGATGTGAAGGTTATTCTCTTTGCACCAGCTCTCCAGGTGTTCCACCTCTTGCCTGTAGCTGGACTCATCATTGTTTGTGATGCATCCTACCACCGCTGTATCATCTGCAAACTTTACAATGTGACAGCCTGGATGGGTAGCTGCACAATCATACGTGAGCAGAGTAAACAGGAGGGGGCTCAACACACATCCCTGAGGAGAGCCAGTGCTGAGGGTTATGGTGGAGGAGGAGAAGTTGTGGATCCTCACTAACTGTGGTCTGTTTGTTAAGAAGTCTAGTACCCAGTTACAAATGGAGGGGCTTAGTCCTAGTGTGGATAGTTTGTCCATCAGGGTTTGGGGGATCATGGTGTTGAAGGCAGATGTGGTCCACAAAGAGCATACGGACGTAAGAGTTTTTCTGCTCCAGGTGGTTGAGTGCAGTGTGGACCACAGAGGAGATGGCATCCTCTGTTGATCGGTTCTCACGGTATGCATACTGATGAGGGTCCTCGTTGATGTTGATGGTTGTTTTGATGTGAGTCATGACCAGTTTTTCGAAGCATTTAACGACTATTGCGGTGAGGGCCACTGGCCGATAGTCATTCAGACCAGTCACTGTAGAGCTTTTTGGGACTGGGATGATGGTGGCAGTCTTCAGGCAGGTGGGAACTGTCTCCAGGGTAAGTGAGGTGTTAAAGATGTCTGCCAGCACCTCACAGAGCTGATCAGCACATTCCTTCAACAATTTTCCAGGGATGTTGTCTGGGCCAGTGGCTGTTGCTCCAGTTTCTCAGAAGGCTACGTGCGTTTACATACAGAAAATGAAGTCCAGACACGTTTTTAAAGTCATTTGGTGTCCTATAAATAGTGTGTGTGTGTGGGGGGGGGGGGGGTCCAGGGTTGGGCTGAATCCCTGAGAGCAGTAACAACATTATTATCAGACATTTTCTTGAGTTTTTCATGACTGATGTGTAATTACAGGAGTTAGTAGTGTGACACTTAGCCCTCATAATTGACCCATGAGAAACATTAATGAACACGCGATCATTCAGAACTCCAAAACAGTGAAAGTTGCAATGATGGGCAGATCAAGATATATTAACAAGATTCGGTGACTCCAGATTATCTGAGATCTGAAAATAATGACAATAATATGAATGGTGCAGAAAAGTCTCAGACCATAAAACATCACAAATCAAATGGGCAAACAAATCTGACGAGGTGGCCCAACTGCAGTTTGAGTTGGGCTGAGGGGGGTTCCGGCCCCCCTGCGAAGATGGATGGATACTCCCATGGGAAACAGAAGCTGGGTCCAGAACCAACAGGCAGAAACAGAAACATATAATTCGCAGCAAATAACAGAGCGAGCTGCCAGAAAATCCTCCTGAAATGAAAGGCATGGTCCTAGCTCATTTCAGGCCAAAAGGGGACAACAACGTGATCCAAAATAAAAACAATTATTATCCAGGTGAATTTGGATGGAGGCCTGCAGCAACTCCGATGCAAACTCCAAACTTTTCTCTAGCACCACGCAGCGCCGCTCCTCCGCTTCTCTGCACGTCTCTCCCCCCCCCCCCCGACAGCACGAGAGGCACCCCCGGTGAAAAACGAGATTGACCAGAGAGGCTGAGGCTGAAGATGTCACTAGTCCAGTTCGGTTCCGCTCCAGTCCGGCTCCGGCGCTCCAATAGCACGAGAGGCGAAGAGGCTGAAGTGGCTGAAGTCATCACTGGTCCGGTCCGGTTCTGCTCCAGTCCGGCTCCGGCACACCACAGCTTGAGAGACGAAGAGGCTGAAGTTGTCCCTGGCCCGGTTCTGCTCCGGTTCTGCTCCGGTCCGGTTCCGGCGGCGCTTCAAAGCATCAGAGCGTCTCCTCCAGGCGAAAACAACGATTCCACGGAGGTGGACCGTCCTTCGTTAAAAGTACCTGGCTGCTCACTGAAGCTCATTGAAGCCTAACCTGCTGCACATCCTTTCCAGCCTGATCCCTCTGTCTTGCCAATTGGTAAAAGTGCTTCTTGCAATCTTTAGTGTCCAGTCTCCCAAACAACTCATTGTACGCCCTATGCTTTGCCTTAGCTACTGCCCTCTTTGCTCTATGTCCCATCTCCTTATATTCCTGTCTCCTCTCTTTAGTCCTCTCACTGTCATATTTTTTCTTGGCTAATCTCTTTCTTTGAACGGCATCCTACTTTTTACTATTCCACCACCAGGTTTCCTTATCATCCATACTCTGTCCAGATGACACACCAAGTACCTTCCTACCTGTCTCTCTAATTACTGTTGCTGTAGTAGCCCAGTCCTTTGGAAGCTCTTTCTTACTACCCAGAGCCTTTAACAGCTCCTCTCTGAATTTCTCACAACATTCTTCCTTCTTCATCTTCCACCATTTGGTCTTCTCCGATTTTACTCTTTTTCTCTTCTTCACAGCAACAGTGATTCTACACACAACCATCTAATGCTGTCTGGCCACGCTCTCCTCTGCCACAACCTTACAGTCCCCAATCTCCCTCAGGTTTCCTCTTCTACACAGAATGTAGTTGACCTGTGTACTCCTTCCTCCACTCTTATCGGCCATTGTTCCTCCCTCTTTTGGAAATTGGTATTGACTATAGCCATCTCCATTCTTTTGGCAAAATCCACCACCATCTGTCCTTCCTGGTTTCTTTCCTTGACACCAAACCTACCCATCACTTCCTCATCCCCTCTGTTTCCTTCACCAACATGTCCTTTCAGGTCTGCTCCGATCACCACTCCCTCCTTCATGGGAATTCTCTCTATCACTTAATCCACATCTTTCCAAAATGTATATTTCTCCTCCTCATCACATCCAACCCATGGAGCATAACCACCGATGATGTTTAGCATCAGACCTTCTACTTATACCTTCAGACATATCACCCTATCTGACACTCTCTTCACCTCTACTACATTCTTTGACAACTCCTCCTTCAGGACCATACCTACTCCATTTCTTGTTCTATCCACACCATGGTAAAACAGTTTGAATCCTGCTCCAATGCTGCAAGCCTTGCTGCCCTTCCACTTGGTCTCTTGGACACATAAAACATCTACCTTTCTTCTCTGCATCATGTCAGCCACCTCTCTCTTTGCCTGTCATTGTCTCCACATTTAGAGTTGCAACCCATAGTCCTACATTCTTCACTTTCCTCTTCTCCCTCTGTCTCCTGACACGTTTACCTCCTCGTGGTCTTCAACTAACAGTAATACAATTTCCGCCGGCACCCTGTTTGTCAACAGCACCGGCGGTGGTCGTTGTTAACCCTGGCCTCGACCAATCCGGTATGGTTTTGCTTTGATGAACTCGCATTATGGTTTTGGCAAAAGTGTTTTATATCTGATGTCATTCCTGACACAACCATCAACATTTACCTGGGCTTGGGACTGGCACAAGAGATACACTGGCTTGCGCTCCCTAGTGGCTGGATTGGCATGGATTTTTTTTTAAATTAAAATATATATTTTAAATTATTTAGCACCTGCTGCACCTGTGTGCAGACCACAGGTGCAGGGAGAAGCTTCCTCCTGCAGCATGTCAGAATCTCTGCTCTGCAGCGGAGAAATGGGCATAGCTGAGAACGCTGGCAGGTGGCAGAGGGCAGCTGGAGACAGAGAGCCGAGATCATGACATTATGTGCTCTTTTAGAGTGTTTAGAATTTAGAAACATTGTTTAGAATATAAGAGTGTGGGAAGGATTTAAAACACCTTAGTATATACCTGTATATAAATACTAAAATAAACTACACTTTACTACTTGTATTCCTACTTTGTGGTTTTTCACTTATTGTGGGGGAGGGGGGGGGGGCTGAGAACAGAACCCCCATGATAGAAGAGGGATTACTGTAATTGAAACATGTTCAGAAACAAAAATGCTGCACAATCTGTTACACTCAAAGTATGTGTTGAGAAAAATGCTCAGTTACTGGGCAGACGTGACTGAGTGGTTAGAGCAGTTGTCTTCCAATGCGAGAGCTGGGGGTTCGAATCCACCAGCAGTCACATGCCAAAGTGTCCCTGGGCAAGACACTGAACCCCTCATTGCCTCTGATGTGTGTCCCATCAGTGTATCAGTGTATGAATGTGAGCTAAAGCACTGATTAGTCTCATTAGAATGATTTGTTCGATTAGCTTTGTAGAGATCTAGAGTGCTGTATGAATGGGTAAATCAGGGCACAGATTCTAGTGTAAAGCGCTTTGAGTATCTTGAAATAAGATAGAAAGGCACTATATAAGTACAGTCCATTTACCATTTACTACAACAACAACTGTCAGCTCAATATCTGTCAAACTGGCTGAGTTATAGTCATGTTTGTGTTTCCTAGTCAGTTGGCTGTGGTGGCCATCTTTAATTAATTAAATTGATGAATTAATCAGTTTAACATGTACGTTCAATTATTAGTTTCTGAGAGATTCATGAAAGTCTGTTCAATGGTCTCTGAAATATTTTGCTAACAGACAAACATAACTGATTTCAGTAGTTGATGAAAAAGTTTTAAACACAGATTTTGTGTTATGAGACAGCACCCAGAGTAAAAGATGGAGGTCAGTCTCAGTTACTACCACACTGAAATTTAAAACAATTTCTGTAAAATTGACTGATATAGTCATTTTGTTGTGGTGGCCATCTTGAATCAGGTTGACTCTAAAATAAATCAACTGTAGAGGCACATCCAGTGATTTTTTTTTCTTAAAGGTTCAATAAAATTCATATTATGACACACACACACACACACACACACACACAGGTTTGTTTTGCTATCTTTATGGGGCCTTTGCATTGACTTCCATTCATTTTTCATTCATTTCTATAGCCTAACCATGACCTTTATCCATAACCTAACCATTACCAGTACATACCTAACCCTAAACCTAACACATCCTCAATTCACACCTTAGTCCTAAACCTAGCCCCTAACCCACCAACGGGACTTCTTCTTATGGGGCCCGGGCTTTGGGCCCCATAAGGAGCAGTTGGTCCTCACAATGCAGTATAAGTTGGAAAAATGGGCCTCACAAAGTAGCATAAACAAGGACACACACTCACACACACACACACACCCCCACGCACGCACGCACGCACGCACGCACGCACGCACACACACACACACACACACACACACACACAGCAACAACTTTATCCTTCCTCCTCCATCAGCAGGTGATAAACATGTCTGACCTCAGAGTCTCCAGTCTACATCGTGGACTCTCCAGAAAACCACACAGCTGCTTCACTCCTGAATCTTGCAGTTTATTCTGATCCAGGTCCAATTCTGTCAGATGGGAGGGGTTGGACTTCAGAGCAGAGCTCAGAGAAGAGCAGCTGATCTTTGACAAACTGCAGCTCCACAATCTGCATAAAGAATAAAACGTAAGTTTAGAAAACAAAACAAGACTTTTAAAGACTCTTGAGACGTTGAGGCATTTTGTGAGCATTTAGCACCAGCTTGAAGTGAAATAAGTCAGACTGAATGATGTCAAATGCAGACTATAGAAGCTGGAAAACCATGGCAACTGTGTTAGCTCAGCAATAAACAACAGTGTCATTGGCATAGAGATGCAAAGTGCATCAGGAATATTTAGACTTACATTATTTATATAAATTGTAAAAAGAGTAGGACCTAAAATTGAGCCTCGTGGCACATCATTGGTGACTGGTAGGTAGCTAGATGAAGTACCGTTATGTCAGACACATTGCTTCCGACCTGAGAGGTAGTTTGGGAACCAGCCAACAGTGTGATCTAAGAAGCCAAGATCTGAGAGCTTGTGGTATAAGATGTCATGATCTACAGTACTGAAATATAATTTTATCAGATTATATATTAACTTAATGAAATGTCTATATATATGTATCCTGTTTTGTTATATAGAATATGTGATACACTGAGACAATGGGCTGATGAGTTGACCCTGGTCTTCACAGGAATCTTCAACGCTTCTCTGGAGTCATGCCACGTCCCAGCCTGTTTCAAGACCTCCATCATCATTCCTATCCCCAAGAAGCCACGTGTCACAGGACTAAATGACTACAGATTTGTGGCTCTTACGTCTGTAGTCACAAAAACTTTTGAACGTCTGGTTTTATCCCACCTCAAGTCCATCAGCAACCCCCTTCTCGACCCTCTGCAGTTTGCCTATAGAGCCAACAGGTCTGTAGATGACACCATAAACCTGGCCCTCCACTTCACCCTGCAGCATCTGGACTCCCCAGGAACCTTCCTTCCCCAGGAAGATGATTGTGGATTTCAGGAAAGCCACAGCCCCTCTGCCCCCCCCCCCCAAGTGGGAGCTGAACATCAGTTCCCTCATCAAGGAAGCTCGGCAGAGGATGTACTTCCTGCGACAGCTGAGGAAAGCCAAGCTGATGGTGCAATTCTACATGTCCATCATCAAGTCCATCCTCTGCTCTTCCATCACAGTGTGGTACGCCGAGGCCACTGCCAGGGACAGACACAGACTGCAGCGCGTTGTGCGCTTTGCTGAGAAGGTAATCGGCTGAAGCCTCCCATCTCTCCATGACCTGTACTTCTCCAGGACTGTGGGGCGAGCAGGTCGGATTACAGCTGACCCTTCTCACCTTGCATATGAACTATTTGAACCACTCCCCTCGTGCAGGAGGCTTCAGTCTATTCGGACCAGAACCTCCCACCATAAGAACAGTTTCTTCCCCTCTGTCGTCGGACTTTTGAACATTCATAATCCCATTACTGTATAACTCTGCTTTGGTCACTTTATCACTGTATTTTAACTGCACTACTCCAATTGCAAATTAGTTCTGAATATTGTATTGTATTGAATTGTATTGTGGGAGTTATATTGGGGGAGTGGTGGCGCAGAGATTAGAGAGGTGGGCTTGTGATCCGAAGATCGCCGGTTCACGCCCCGGCCCCGACAACATCAAAATTGTGGGTGGGGTAGGTGAAACACCCACACTTGCCCCCACCCTCATTCGCCCCACTCTGGGCCCATGAGCAAGGTCCTTAACCCCCACCATGTGCTCCCTAAACAGGTCTCTCTTGAAAATGAGTTATCGTGGCTCAATGAGACTAACCTGGATAAATAAAGGCTAAATGAAAAATAAAATTGTATTGGTTGGTGTACATATGTTTTCTTTTATCTTTTGTGTTTTATTTGCACCTTTATGCCAAAGCAAGTTCCTAGTCTGTGAATCCTGTTCATTGACAATGGCAATAATAAACTGAATCTGAATCTGAATTAAAAACCTTTAGTGAAGGAGTCATTGTTCTATGTTGTTTTCTGAAGCCAGATTGGAGAAAAGATTAAATATTAAAAGAGTTCGTATACTTCTTGACTTGAGTATTTATCATTTTTTCTAAAACCTTAGCTAAAATACAGTTTGGAGATTGGTCGATAATTGTTCAAAATAGTGGGGTCTCCTCTCTTCAGTAATGGCAGTCAAACATGATCTGCCAGTCAATCGCAAATGTGTAATTAATAGAGCGCATGGCATGAAAAATAAATAAGCATCAGCGTCATTTTCATCATCCATCAACACTATGATTTTTCATCATCCATCAACACTATGATTTTTGTTACTTGATTTTTTTACAGGGCACCCAGTCTTGAGGTCCCATTTACATGAAGTGAAACAGCAGCCTTTTTGCTGTGGTTTGGCCGTTGAACTTTTTTTTTGTCCACATATTTCTAACAATGCTCTTTAAAGTCCAACATGCAGGAAAGTAACACTACACTACACTCCAAAATTTTTCAGTCAGGTCATCTGGACAGTTTCTTTTTTTGTGCTGAAACGTTTCGCCTTCGATACGGAAGGCTTCATCAGTCAAGGAAACACACAAGAAAACTGATTCTTCCCCCAACAGTTTACTCCAAAGTGGAACAAACCAGTTTTGCTTGTGATATGATGGTCTCTTTGGAAAGCTACACTACACTACACTACTTCTTAGTGCAGCCTCATATTCAACATTTTTGAGACAATGTAATATGTTTTTTGGTTTATTCAAGTTGATCTGCCTAAAATCATACATTCTTATGTTTTTCCTATGTTTTTATAAATTTATAAACCTTTTACTGTCATAGATGTCAATTTATATAATATCAGTGATATGTAAATAACTGACAGAATTCTATGTTTGAACAATTTAATGATCTAAAAAAATTATGTGTACATTTACAGCCAAAGAGAAGTTTGACATCCCTGAAGAAATAAATGTATATCTTGTGGATGAAACTGAGACAGCTGTGGATGAGGACATCTTAAGTGATGTTCTGGAAGAAAAATCAGAAATAGTCACCCTCCGACTTGGTGCCTTTGTGTTGGAGTTTTCCCTAGTAGATGAAAGGGTAGCTTCCCTGCGCCTTTGGGTGGGACGACAGGCTCTGACTTGTTTGTGCCTATGTGCCAAGCAGCAGTTCAGAGTATCCAGCTTTCTTGGAGTCCTTGGTGGGAGTGCTGGAAGGTGCACCAGCTGGGGACTACTTTATTCTGCTGGGGGACTTCAATGCCCATGTAGGTAATGACAGTGTGACCTGGAGGGGCATGATTAGGAGGAATGGCCTCTCTGATCTGAACCCGAGCGGTGTTCTGTTGTTGGACTTCTGTGCCAGTCATAGTTTGTCCATCACGAAGGCTCTGGATGTTGTGGGGCTGTCTTGGCTGACACGCGTTCGCAATGTCGCGTGGACATCGGGGGCAGTGACACTGGATTGGCAGACTGGGCTGGTGGTTCCCGTCTTCAAAAAAGGGGACCGGAGGGTGTGCTCCAATTACAGGAGCATCAGTCTACTTAGCCTCCATGGTAAGGTCTATTCAGTGGTATTGGAGAAGCGAGTCCAATCATTTATCGAACCTCAGATCCAGGAGGAACAATGCTGGTTTCATCCTAGCCATGGAACATTGGACCAGCTCTTTACCCTCACTACCAGGGGTGGCTGTGGCTGAGTGGTTAGAACAGTCATCCTCCAATGTGAGAGTTGGGGGTTCGAATCCACCAGCAGTGATTCATTTTTTTCATTCAGCCTTTATTTAAACAGATAAATCACATTGAGCCTCGAAGACTCATTTACAAGTGAGACCTGTTCGGACAGACATAAAACAGTGGTTAACTGGACACATGTAGGAGTTGGAGTCACATGCTGAAGTGATTTGTTCTAGTAGCTTTGTAGAGATCTAGTAGAATTCTGTATGAATGGGTAAACGAGGGCACAAATTGTAGTGTAAAGAGCTTTGAGTATCTTGAAATAAGATAGAAAGGTGCTATATGAGTACAGTCCATTTACCATTTACCAAATATTTATAGGAATCAACAAACTCATTGGGGACACCATTTGAGGATAAAATTGGAGGAAGAACTGCTGGGACCGACTCCCTGTTTGAAAAAAAAAATCCTTTTGGTTTAATCGGCATTTAAGACAAGTTTGAGACGGAACAAATCTGACTGGATGATGTCAAATGCGAATTGCAAAAACTGGAAAGCCTTAGCAACTGTTTTAGTTTGACAATAAACAACTGTGTCATCAGCATAGAAATGTAAGGATGCATCAGGGATGTTCTGACCTACATTACCTATGTTGATTGTAAAGAGGGTGGGTCCTAAGACTGAGCCTTGTGGTACACCATTGTTAACTGTTAAATAACTAGAGGAAGTACCATTATGTTGAACACATTGCCTCCGATCTGAGAGATAGTTAGAGAACCAACCAATGATGTGATCTAAAAAAAAATTCTGAGAACTTATGACACAAGATGTTATGATCCACAGTGTCAAAAGCTTTAGACAGATCTAAGAAAAGTGCAGTACAATAATCCTTAGCATCCAGAGCTTCAACAATGTCATTAAGAAACTTCAGTGAAGCAGTCATTGTGCTGTGTTGTTTCCTGAAACTAGATTGGAGAGGAGGTAAGATGTTAAATGAGTCCAGGTAATTTTTGATTTGAGAGTTTATCAGATTTTCTAGAACCTTGGCTAAAATGCAGAGTTTAGAGATTTAGCTCCTACGTGCGCTCTCAAGACATAACTACCTGCAGTATACCCTCAGTGCGGACCGAACTTGACCAAAGGACCTTCTCTTACTCTGCTCCTGAAACTTGGAATTCCTTACAAAAAGATCTGAAGCTCTTGACTTTGACCACTCTAAGAGATTTAAAACAACTGTTGAGTTCATGGCAAAAACCAATGCAGACATGTTCCTGTTTTTAGTATTTTACATCGCTTTATGATATAAGCTGTTTTTCTTATTTTTCCTATTTAGTTTTCATTTTATATGCTTTTTACATGATTGTCTATTGTTGTCTGTACCTCATATATGTTTTTTTTTAAACAGGGATCTCTTGTAAATGAGTCCTCCAGGCTCAGTGCGACTGAACCATATGAATAAAGGTTGAATGTATGAATTCAGCTATATTGTCTACTTGTCTATTCCTTTGTGACTGGCTTTGATGTGGCTCATGTTTGAAAATGATATTAAAATAATTTAGTCATTTTATTTGTAATGTAGATAGTTTTTCATTTGTATTTTTCATTCTATTTTGTATTATTTTAATCTATTTTGGATTTTAATTCTAATTTGTATTTTTTATTGGCCAAATAAAAATGATTATTTTATTAAATCTTGTTTTCAATTATATTTTCTGCATCAATATTTATGTACAATAAAATTATTCAAATTATAGAAGACAGTAATCATTTTTAACAGGAAATGTCAATTTAAATGGAAAAGTATGTTACACACTTTATCACAAAATTGTCCCCATGGGTGAATTTCACACACTGCAATACCACCTTTGACATCTAGGGTGAAAAGTCAACACACACCGTGTCTCAAAATTCAACTCCATGGAGACCTTTTTTAAAAAAAACTTCACCAAGCATATTAGCTGGCTGTTTCCAATTGATTGCAATGCTTGTGCCCGTAGGGCTTTGGTCCCCAAGGGTAAAACTGGTCCCCAAGAGGTGGGTGAAAAGTCACACTGTGGACCCCACCAGGTAATAAAAACGAGAACACACACACACAGGTTTGCGTTGCTGTCTTTATGGGGCCTTTGCATTGACTTCCATTCATTTTGCATTCATTTCTATAGCCTAACCCTGACCTTTACCCTAAACCTAACCCTTACCAGTACATACCTAAACCTAAACCTAACACATCCTCAATTCACACCTTAGTCCTAAACATAACTCCTAACCCACCAACAGGACTTTTTTTTATGGGGCCCCGGCTTTGGGCCGCATAAGGAACAGTTAGTTCTCACAATGTAGTATAAGTTGGAAAATGGGCCTTACAAAGTAGCATAAACAATGACACACACACACACAGATAACAACATTCTTCTTCCTCCTCCACCAGCAGGTGATAAACATGTCTGACCTCAGTGTCTTCAATCTACATCGTGGACTCTCCAGAAAACCACACAGCTGCTTCACTCCTGAATCCTGCAGCTTGTTCTGACTCATTTCCAGTTCTGTCAGATGGGAGGGGTTGGACTTCAGAACTGAGCTCAGAGAAGAACAGCTGATCTCTGACAAACTGCAGTAGATCAATCTGAATAAAGAATAAAACGTAAGTTTAGAAAGCAAAATAAGACTTTTAAAAACTCTGAACTGTGAAAAACATTGATCCAACTGAAAATGTTTTAACGTTTCAAACTAAACTTTTTATTTGTAAGAGCCATTTATTCAAAGGAGTTGAAAATAATGCAAAATTTGTTGTTTTTACAATTTGAGTTATTTCTGTGAATAATAGTTTGTTAGTGTGTTAAAGAACAGGATAAATAACAACATGTGTATGTTATATATTCTTATTATATGCTGCATTTTGATTGGTTTACTCTTGGATGCAAGACTTTTGCCCTGCTGATTCCTTTCATGCCTTTATATTGAAATTTCAGCAGCCAGTCTTTTGACCATCACTTTCCTTTTGTTTTGAATTTGCTTGTTTTGTTTCCATTTAAGTTCTGTAAAGTCACAAAACTAAATTGCTGGATTCAACCTTCCACCTTCTTCCACCTGCGTAATATCGCTAAAATTAGAAACATCTTATCTAAAAATGATGCAGAAAAACTGGTCCATGCATTTGTCATATCTAGACTGGACTATTGCAATGGTTTATTATCTGGATGTCCAAATACTTCCTTAAAACGTCTTCAGTTGATCCAAAATGCTGCTGCCAGAGTCTTAACTGGAGTTACTGGGAGAGATCAGATCTCTCCAGTTTTAGCTTCTCTCCATTGCCTCCCTGTCAAATCCAGAATATAATTCAAAATCTTACTTCTAACCTACAAAGCTCTCAACAACCTAGCTCCATCTTATATTACAGATCTTATTGTTCCATATTTTACTAACAGAGCACTTCGCTCTCAGACTGCAGGTTTACTTGTGGTTCCTAGAATTTACAAAAACAGAATGGGAGGCAGATCTTTCAGTTATCAGGCTCCTCTCTTGTGGAACCAACTTCCAATCTCTGTCTGTGAGGCTGACACATTATCCAGTTTTAAAATTAGGCTTAAGACTTTCCTTTTTGATAAATCCTATAGTTAGAGTCGGCTTGGGTTTCCTGAGCTGTCCCTTAGTTATGCTGTTATAGACTTAGGCTGCTGGAGGACAAACTGACCACAATTTTCACTCTGCTACTGTCTTTACTTACTCTGCTCAAACTGTTTTGTATTTGTAATTATTTTCTCTATCCTTAACATGTGTTTTTGTCTTTCAGTTTCACCTGGACCTATACCTGGACCTGGACCTATACCTGGACCTACCATTCTATGTTCGTCTGTCTCTCCTTCCTGTCCTCTCAAACCAGCCGGTCAAAGCAGATGGCCGCTTGTCCTGAGCCTAGTTCTGCTGGAGGTTTCTTCCTTTTAAAAGGGAGTTTTTCCTTAGACAGAGAACTTTACTAATTGGCTTTTATGTATGTAAATGTTCCTGTAAAGTGCCCTGAGACAACTTTGTTGTGATTTGGTGCTATATAAATAAACTGAATTGAATTGAAAGACTTATTCTGAAGAAACGTGTTGTGTCAGAAAGAGCTTTTTGGGTGTCGAACTAGTGAGGGCTGGTGGCAAGGCCGGATTAACCATATGGGCAACTGGGCAAGTGCCCAGAGGCCCACCATCTCTAAGGGGCCCAGGGCCTTAGAGGTTTTCTCAACAGTGAGGGCACAAGCAAAATATCTGGTTATCTCCTGCTTTACTTGGAGCCCTGCACTGCACAGAGAGACTGCTGCGCTTTCACTGCATTTGGGCAGTCCTGCCCCCTCCCAGCACGGCTGCTTCAGCTCGGTTTTTTTTTTTTCAGTCGGCTCCTCGATGGTGCGACCTGTCATTCAATCCAGAAGGCGTGTCAACAACTGACCAATCGACAACCTCAATTTGTTCCGAAGGTAAACGCCCCTTACCTGCTGACAAGGTCATTAGTTTTTTTCTTGAGAAACTTCTTGTTTTAATTAAAACAATGTTTTTATCTGTTGTGAGATGATTCTAGCAGTTTTACAGATTTTTAATCTGCTTAATGAAGAATAGTATGACTTAAAATTGTTCATAAAACAGAGGAAGGACGGCTTATTATCCCTCCTCTTACTACAGTGAATGTGGTACTTTGCTAGAAGTACGACTATATTGATGGCATCAGAGAAAGCTGAGTTTAAGTTATCCACATAAAGTAAAATGTTATCAGCATGAAAAGAAGGAATGTTAAGTTTGAGATTAATCCAGTTTCTGATGTTTGACCAAACACTTTGTATTGACATGAAAAAAAAAAATTGCTCGAGGGATTCATCTTCTGATTTACAAAAGACACACAAATCAACATCAAATTTAAATCTTTGCAGAAACATGGCTACAGGAAATATCTTATTTATTATTTTTAAATGATTCTCCTTCACTTTAGGAGATTTAGGCCATTTGATAAATTTAAAATGAGCTGAAGTCATTCTGGTTATATGATTTATATTAGGAGGTTTCTTGAAAGAATCTTTGTTATACTCAGTAAATCCTTTGTTGCAAACATTCATTGATAATCTTATACATTTGAAGTCAACTAAGTTACAGACATTTAATTTTTATCTGGACATCAAATCCTCACCTTTGAATATATATTTTTAATTAATTGAATCAGTTGTTGGTCAGGATACTTTTGGTTGTGCCATTAGCTCTAAAATAGTTACTGAATCAAGTGTTTACTTATGCAGGTAAAACTAGATGTTAAACAACCGTTAAAATACACCAGAATGCAGGAAATGGCATCTACTTTATTCTAAATTTTCTGGGGGAGGACCCCCAGACACCCCCCCCCCCCACACACACACACACACATTATAAATGCTTCTGACACCAGTGGGCAACACGTTACTAAACAAGTACACATGGTGTCGTATGGGATTCAAAGTGCGTTCAACTTAGTCAAGTCAAGTCATCTTTATTTGTAGAGCACAATTTAAAACAGATAAACTGTTATCAAAGTGCTTAACAGAAATGTAGCAAAACATAGGCAGCAAAACAAAAACATCATACAGAATTAAAATTTCTGGAGCAATAACACACACTAATGATCACACTAAGGAAAAACAAGCAGTAAAAATAAACGTCAATCATAAAACAACAGAATTTAAAATGAGGTAACACAGAACAAAATAAACTAACTCACACCGTATTAAACGCCAGAGCAAACAGGTGCGTTTTAAGGAGGGATTTGAACATCAGGAGGGAGGAGGCCTGCCTGATGTTGAGGGGCAGGTTGTTCCACAGGTTGGGACCTCTGACTGAAAAAGCTCGATCCCCTCGGAGCTTCAGGCGTGATTTTGGAACGACCAAAAGAAGCTGGTCCGATGATCTCAGGGCCCGCGACGGAACATATGGTTCCAGGAGCTCAGAGAGGTAGAGGGGTGCGAGGCCATTTAGGCACTTATATGTCAGGAGGAGAATCTTGAAGTCGATTCTGGATCGCACAGGAAGCCAGTGAAGGGAGGACAGAACAGGTGTGATGTGCTCAGACCTACGTGTACCAGTTAAAAGCCGAGCAGCTGCATTTTGGACGAGCTGGAGACGTGAAATGGACGCCTGACTGACCCCAGCATAAAGTGAGTTACAATAGTCCAGGCGGGTTGTGATGAAGGCATGGACTAATGTTTCAAGGTTGGGTCTGGATAACACTGGCTTGAGCTTAGCTACCTGCCGCAGTTGGAAAAAACTTTTCTGCAGAACTGAACTGATCTGTTTGTCAAACTTAAAATCCGAGTCAAAAACCACCCCAAGATTTCTAACAGTGTGCTTGAGATAGGGCTGAAGTGAGTCCAGGTTTGCAGGATCTGAGGAGGCAGCTGAGCTAGGACTAAAGACGATGACTTCAGTTTTCTGGTCGTTAAAACTGAGAAAATTTGAAGTCATCCATGCCTTAATGTCATCTAGACATTTGAGGAGAGGGTGGATGGAACGAGCACTGGCTGGTTTCAGTGGCAGGTAGATCTGGCAGTCATCGGCATAGCAATGGAATGAGATGGCATGTTTTCTTAAGATGGATCCCAGTGGGAGCAGATAGAGCGAGAAGAGAAGGGGTCCAAGGATCGAGCCCTGTGGGACCCCGCAGGAAAGAGTCACCGAAGTGGACAGACTTTCACCAACCTTGACACAAAAAGTCCTGTCAGAGAGGTAAGAACGGAACCAGTCTAAAGCAGCTCCTGTAATCCCAACCCAGTGTTCGAGCCGTGAGATGAGGATACTGTGGTCGACGGTGTCAAAAGCAGCAGTAAGATCAAGGAGTACAAGTACCACATAGTGACCAGAATCGTTTGAAGTTAAAATGTCATTGCAAACCCTAACCAAAGCTGTTTCTGTGCTGTGGAGTTGCTTAAAACCAGACTGAAAGACCTCAAAGATTTTGTTCTCAGTTAAAAATTGATTCAACTGAGTAAAAACTATTTTTTCTAGGATTTTGGACAGGAAGGGAAGCTTGGAGATTGGTCTGTAATTTGAGTGCACTGAGGGGTCAAGTCCAGGTTTCTTGATTAAAGGAGTGACTACTGCATTTTTAAAGGCCTGTGGAACCACGCTTGTAGCAAAGCTACTGTTAAGAATATTAAGAACAGTGGGCCCAATCGCTGGTAGAACCTGTTTGAACAGTGAGGGAGAGATTGGATCAGCAGGGGAGCCTGAGGGTTTCATGTGACCAACAACTTTGTTTAACAATGGGAGTGTGATTGGATTGAAATTCCTGAAAGTGGCTGAACATGGGACAAAAACCGATGGGTCGACTGAGGAGCGGGGGATGGAAGATCTGATCAGCTCTACCTTACCAACAAAGAATCTTGTGAAGTCGTTACAGACGTCCACATAGGCCTCCATGCATTCAGACAAAGGGCCATTAAGAATGGAATTTACTGCTGTGAAAAGGGTGCGGAGGTTGTTTTTATTTTCACTGATCAGTTGGGAGAAGTATTTGTTTTTTTCTGATTTGACGGTGTTTTGGTAATTTTTTAAACAGGTTTTTAGCAAAATGAAAGAAACCTGGAGTTGGTCCTTTTTCCATTTGCGCTCTGCTCTCCTGCACAGTCGTCTCGCTGCCCTGGTGGTCTCGTTTATCCACGGGTACTGGGTTCTCCTTGCTTTCCTGACTTTCAGTGGGGCCACCAGATCCAAGATCTTGGTGCAGGTCTCATTGTGGTGACTAAGCAGCTCATGAGTACTGACACAGGCAGAGGTTTCAGGAGTTGAAACAGCAGTGGTGATAAAAGCAGAGGAAAAACGAGCAGAGGTTGAAGGGTTAAATACATGACAGGTCCTAGGTGGAGTGGGGGATTTAGACTCACGAGCAAGAGAGATTTCAAATGAGATGGGTTTGTGATCGGATATGATAGCATCCCCAATTTCCAGATTTAACACAGATACACCATAAGACAAAACAATATCGAGAGTGTGCCCCTACTGATGCGTGGGGCCAACAACATTTTGCACCAGGTTTAGAGAGTGGATCAGATTTAGAAAGTCCTGCACCAAAGGCTTCTCAGGGCAACAGACGTGTATATTGAAGTCCCCTAGAATCAGCACACGGTCGTATTTTAACAGTATTCCAGTGAGAAAGTCAGACAGTTCATTGATGAAGCCTGTTGATGATTTGGGGGGTCTGTAAAGAGCAGCAACCAGGATGGGGTTGGAGCGGCCCAGTTCAAAATGCAGCAGCTCAAAGGTCTCCACCTAAAACTCCTCCACCTCTTCCAGATGGCCTCGGGCAGTTAAGAAAAGTACAGTCTGCAGGCACAAGTTCAGTAAAAACGCTTGACTCACCAGGAGGAAGCCAGGTCTCCGTCAGAAACAAGAAGTCCAGGTTATTGGAGCAGAAGAAGTCATTCATTATAAAAGTTTTGGTTGATAAAGATCTCACATTGAGGAGAGCAAACCTCGTTAGGCCAGCAGCTGGGGGAAAAGTTGAGGGGAGGACGCTGATCAGCGGCCTCAGGTTGTTTACGTCGGGCCTTCGCCTCCTCCGGCCAGAGGAAGCGCAGCTTCGCGCGCGTCCGCCGCGAAGTCCAGAATGAAGAGCCTGAATCCGAGAGCCGCCGGACACAGCAGGGTCGTTGGTACACTCCGACGGGACAGCAGTAGATGGTGCAGCCGATGGACCAGGGCAGGCCCCGATCAGCTGGAGACTTTCAGACCCACCGCAGCTGGGCGCGCGCCCGCTGCGCGGTCCGGGACAAACAGCCGGAGTCCGAGAGCCGCCGGACACAGCAGGGTCGTTGGGACAGACCGATCGGGTGGCAGGAGATGGTGCAGATGAAGAACCCAGGCAGACCTCGATCAGCTGGACACTGTCGGAAACTTCGCAGCTGAGCGCGCGCCCGCTGCACACCTCCGACCCCACGTTCTTCAGCGGGCAGGACTCCGCGAGACATCCAGGTGGAGGATCCTCAGTCCGGTGGTCAGCTGTTGCTGAGGAGCAAGCGAGGCTCGCTTTGAGCCTCACGAGACGGCCAGCACGTCTCCCGCGGCGGCGGGAGCGATGTTTCCGTGCAGGCAGGAAAACATCACGGTGAAGGTAAGCAGGGACGCTCCCGAGCAGTGGAGGTGGGGGCCCAGAACCTCGGTAGAAATGATCGTACGAGGCGAGATATTTTGCGGAAAATTGTAGATTTAGAAATTGCTCACGATCATACACCAGCAGTAAGTTGATGTTATTGAGGAAGAATGATAAAAATAGCAAAAAAACAAACAGAGTGGAGAGAGGTGAACGGCAAGCCACCAGCTCGGGCGCCATCTTGAATTGAACTTAATTCAGTCTTGATGATTTGCGTCAACAAGAGAAATAGCATTTATAGCTGTATGAGCATTTGGAGTTTTATACATAAAAATACACGTGATAGTTAGAAATTTTAAGTATATTTACTGTATATTATGGTAATTTATTCAGTATTTTGCCAGATTATGGTGATTCTGGGGTCGTGATGATGGGGCTCTTGAAGATTGTTGCCCAGGGTACAGCAAAGTGTTAATCTGGCCCTGTCTGGTGGCACTCACATTATTTATTATTATTATTTAAATTGTTAATTTATGAGAAATTTTAATGATAGTATAGAAACAAACACACACATCAACAACATTGTCCCTCCTCCTCCATCAGCAGGTGATAAACATGTCTGACCTCAGAGTCTCCAGTCTACATCGTGGACTCTCCAGAAAACCACACAGCTGCTTCACTCCTGAATCCTGCAGGTTGTTCTCACTCAGGTCCAGTTCTGTCAGATGGGAGGGGTTGAACTTCAGAGCGGAACTAAGAGAAGAACAGCTGATATCTGACAAACTGCAGCTCCTCAATCTGAATAAAGAATAAAACATGTAAGTTTTGAAAACAAAAGAAGGCTTTTAAAAACTCTGAACTGTGAAAAACATTGATCCAACTGAAAATGTTTCAATGTTTCAAACTAAACTTTTTAATTGTAAGAGCCATTTATTCAAAGGAGTTGAAAACAATGCAAAATTTGTTATTTTTACAGTTTGAGTTATTTCTGTGAATAATAGTTTGTTAGTGAGTTAAAGAACAGGATAAATAACAACATGTGTATGTTATATATTCTTATTACGTACTGCATTTTGATTGGCTGCTGAATTTGCAATATAAAGGTACGAAAGGCATCAGCAGGGCAGAAGTCTTGCACCCGAGAGTAACTCAGTCTTTAGACGTCACTTTCCTTTTGTTTTGAATATGTTTGTTTTGTTTCCATTTAAGTTCAGCAAAGTCACAAAACTAAATGACTGGATTCAAGACTTATTCAGAAGAAACGTGTCACGTCACAAAGAGCTTGTTGGGTGTTGAACTAGTGAGGGCTGGTGGCACTCACATTAATTATTATTATTTAAATTATTTAATTTATGAACATTTTTACTGATAGTACAGAAACAAGCACACACACACACGTGCACACACACAGACAACATTGTCCCTCCTCCTCCATCAGCAGGTGATAAACATGTCTGACCTCATTGTCTCCAGTCTACATTGTGGACTCTCCAGAAAACCACACAGCTGCTTCACTCCTGAATCCTGCAGCTTGTTCTCACTCAGGTTCAGTTCTGTCAGATGGGAGGGGTTGGACTTCAGAGCAGAGCTCAGAGAAGAACAACTGATCTCTGACAAACTGCAGCTGATCAATCTGAATAAAGAATAAAACAGTTAAATAAAATCATTTCTAATCTCTTCAGATGTGTTCTGGTTTCCACGTGTAGCTCAACATTAACATGTATTTGTTTCCATGACAACAGTCATGTATCATATCAAAGCAGTTGTGAATCCTGCTGTTCACACTGAAAGTGAACGCTCTGTTCCTGACACAAATCCACTCGTGAGTTCAGCTGACACTAATGTGAAGCTTCAGCAGTCTGACACTAATTCTGTCTGCTTCTTCCAAAGTTACACAACTGAGAACAACATCCCTCTGACATCTGGACTTCACTTTGGACCTTTGGAGACAAATGATCACATTTCTTCATAGACAGTTGGACACATTTACATATCTTTGGTTTTAGGTTCAGATAAATCCCCAAAATCAATGACGTAAAAAAGATCAAACTGAAGTAAGGAACTAAAACTGAATTTAGTGAAAAACAAATTGTCATTTAAATCACCTTAGCTTCTCCAGTCTACAGTTTGGACTCTCCAGTCCAGCAGACATAATCTTCACTCCTGAATCCTGCAGGTTGTTGAGGCTCAGGTCCAGTTCTGTCAGATGGGAGGGGTTGGACTTCAGAGCTGAGCCCACAACTTCACAGTGAGTCTCTGAGAGTCCACAGTCAGGGAGTCTGTCAGGACACAAAAAGAAAATGATTTAATCCTGATAAATGATACTTTCTGTTCAGATTAGAAGATAAACCAGTTGAACTCTTCCTGTTGGGCTTTTTTCCTTCATTTCAGAGCTTCAGTTCATCTTCTCTGGTTGATGTGATGAAATACTTCTCATCATTGTCTCTCGTAACTGCAGCTTTGTTTTGCTGTCACTGGGGTGTGAAGGGAGGGATCCTTGATGATTATTGTTTTCAGTGTTTTTTGCAGGAACCAAAGCTGCTGGTTTGATTCCAGTCATGTCTCTCTCTGTCCTCTGTCCTGTTTATTAAACTATCAGAGTCCAGTAAAGACTGATGAGTCTGACATGAGTCAAGTCAAGTCAAGTCAAGTCAACTTTATTTATAGAGCACATTTAAAACAGAACCTGTTATCAAAGTACTTAACAACAATCAATGGGAGTAAAATTAAAGAGAAAAAAATACAATACACTAATATTAATAACTGAAGAATGAATAAAAAGAATTTAAAACATAGGGTCACAGATTAAAAAAACACTAGATCAATTTAAACTGTGTGAAATGCCTGCGAGAACAGGTGTGTTTTTAGCAGGGATTTGAAGTGAGGAAGGGAGGTGGCCTGCCTGATGTTGGGGGGCAGATTGTTCCAGAGTTTGGGGCCCATGACTGAAAAAGTCCAATCTCCTCTGAGCTTCAGTCTTGTTTTTGGAAGAGCCAAAAGCAGCTGATCGGATGATCTCAGGGCCCAAGAGGGAACGTAAGGTTCCAGTAGCTCAGAGAGGTAAAGGGGTGCGAGGCCATTTAGGCATTTGATGGTCATGTAGTGATGTCAGGGACAGCTTTGCTGTTAGCTTCACTACTAATTAATTATTCTTAAAGCTAGTTCAAGCACAAAGAATATTAATTATTAATTACAACAAATTATTTCTTTTTCAAGTTAAATTTCTGCCATGTGACCGAGATAACTGTGAGGATTGTTTAATCAGTGACATGAGATGCCATTTTATCTTTGACCCATCAGAATAAATGCGGTCATTTATTTAACAGAATCAAAATTTAACATCAAGACCTGTACACATTGATTTGCTGATCTGTTTCTGATTAATAAAAACTTGGCACGCTTTACTAACAAGACAACAGAACATTACCGATTGAGGCTGATTCACCTCTGAAGGCATCTGGATTACTGGCAAATAGAAAAGTTTAAGAGAAGGAGTAGAGAAGTTTAAAGATTTTAAAGATGGATGAAGGAAGATGTATGTTTGTGACCAGAATTAGCACGCTTCTT
This sequence comes from Nematolebias whitei, assembly GCF_014905685.2. Classification (NCBI taxonomy): domain Eukaryota; kingdom Metazoa; phylum Chordata; class Actinopteri; order Cyprinodontiformes; family Rivulidae; genus Nematolebias; species Nematolebias whitei. Next base: position 2,019,085 of record NC_056521.1, read on the forward strand.
TCAACACCAGCTCAACCTTCCGGTACACTTCAGGACGTGCAGAGACTTTGTTACCTTAGATGGGGGGACACCTCCACTCCGGAACAGAAGTCCATTAGTACGATCCCTTTACAGCGTCTCCGGTTAAAGAGGCTGGTCATCGTCAGAAGTCGTGTGGTTTACTCCGTTCAACAGAACAAGCTTCCTTCGAAGTTGTAGGGCGTTACGCCCGGGTGAGTTCACAGCGAGGCGCTGTGACTCCGCTGGGATGGACGAACCCTCGTCTCACGGTCAAATCCATCAGCTATTGATAAAATCTGAAAGTTCCTTTGGAACTCTCAGTAAAACTCCAGTCAGAGATTCCACTCAGAAGTGGAAGACTCCTGGGAAGACTGCAAGAAGACTGAAGGAAAAACTTTAAGAAGACTCCATAGTCCCAAGGAAGACTCGGGAAAACTGCAGGAAGACCGCCAGAAGACTGAATAGTTCCAGGAAGTGTTGACTTTTTAAAGAGTACTCACTTCCTGTCACTTAGTACTTCCTGATTGGTTGAAACAACCAGCAGGGGGGTGTTTCAGTGATGTCATAGGGTTATTAAAAGTCAAGAGAGGCTGCAGGAATGTTTAGGAATGGTTAGTACAGACAGAGAAATTTTTATGAAGAGGTGAGACAAGGCAGGTGCCAGTTGCTTCTTATTTACTGTCTGCTAGGTTTAAAACAAGGCACGTCGTTCTCATAACTTGCCTCTGACTTTTGACCGACATCACTACTCCTCATTCAGACAGAAGATCAAAATGCACAATTACTTTGTAAATAGACATTTAACTTGATTTCTAATTCTAATGAGGTCAAAAAATCATTAATACTGTTTCACAGTTGATTTAAATGAGTGGTTCACTTCAACACTTAGAAATGGTATGAACTAGACACACTTAGATTATCAAGATATTATAAAATAGTAATGATAATGTAAAAAAGAAGCGTGTTCTTTCAATTGATTAATTCAGGATACAATTAAATAGTCTCTTGATGAGATCATTTGTATTTCTGGATTCAAATCAATGAAATAGCAGTTCCTGTCCCCTGAAGGTCTTCAGAGACAGATTGTTGTCAGATGCCTAGTTCACTACAGCCAACAGAAGAATTTTAAAGACTATCCTAGTACAAACAGGGAACCAGTGAAGGGAGGACAGAACTGGTGTAATATGTTCAGATCTACGAGTTCTGGTTAAAAGCCAGGCAGCAGCATTCTGGACGAGCTGAAGACATGAAATGGAGGCCTGGTTGACCCCAGCATAGAGTGCATTGCAATAGTCCAATCGGGTCGTGACAAAGGCGTGGACTAGTTTCTCAAGGTCGGGTCTGGACAACACTGGCTTGAGCTTAGCTACCTGTCTGAGTTGGAAGAAGCTTTTCTGCCGAACAGAGTTAATTTGTTTGTCAAACTTGAAGTCAGAGTCTAAAACCATCTCGAGATTTTTACCAGACTGCTTCAGATATGGCTGAAGAGAGTCCAGGTTGACAGGATCAGTGGCGGCAGTTGAGCTAGGGCTAAAGACAATGACTTTAGTCTTCTCATCATTAAAACTTAAGAAATTTGAAGCCATCCAGGCCTTAATGTCGTCCAGACATTTTAACAGCAGGTGAATGGAGCAAACACTTGCTGTTTCACAGGCAGGTAGATCTGACAGTCATCAGCATAACAATGAAATGAAAAAAACATGTTTCTTCAGGATGGACCCCAGTGGGAGCAAATAAAGTGAGAATAGAAGGGGTCCAAGAATCAAAACCTGTGGGACCCCACAAGAAAGAGGTTATGAGGCAGATACATTATTACCAACCTTGACACAAAAACTCCTGCCACTCAGGTATGGGCGGAACCATTCTAATGCAGCACCTGTGATCCCAACCCACTGTTCCAGCCATGATATAAGGATACTGTGGTCAACAGTATCAAAAGCAGCAGTAAGGTCCAGGAGCACAAGTACCACAAATTGACCAGAATCATTTGATATAATATTGTTGCAAACCCTCACTAATGCTGTTTCAGTGCTGTGGAGTTGCTTAAAACCAGACTGAAAAATTTCGAAGATTCTGTTCTCATTCAAAAACTTGTTTAATTGAATAAAAACTATTTTCTCCAGGATTTTGGACAGGAAGGGGATTCAAAAAGCCTTCAATACAAAAACAAATGGACTTTATTTGTAACAGAAGACGTTTCACTCCTCATCCAAGGAACTTTCTCAATTCAATGAGCAGTGAGTGAGAGATTCAGGTTATAAGGCTGAGATAAGATACACACACATGTAGATTGGCAATTCACACCTAAACACCTTAACAGTAGGGGTTTCTTAAGTCTGTTACTCTAATTCACAGACGAGGCCCCTCTGTTCCCATCAAGTGTGAAAACTGGCTGGGAATCTGTTTTAAAGTTGCATTATAGGTTTTTGAAAGTGGAAATCTGAGGCCTCCTCCTCTGTTAAGAGATGGCTTTTCCTTTTTTACATCAATTGCTTCCTTCACCCCCCTCTCAAACCATCTGTGTTCTCGATCCAAAATGTGCACATTTTGGTCCTCAAAAGAGTGTCCCTTATCTGTGAGGTGGAGGTGAACAGCTGAGTCTTGTCCAGAGGAGGTGGCTCTCCTGTGTTGAGCCATGCATCTGTGAAGAGGCTGTTTAGTTTCTCCAATGTAGAGGTCTGGACAGTCCTCGCTGCACTGGACCGCATACACTACACCACTCGGTTTGTGTATGGGTGTTCTGTCCTTAGGGTGGACCAGCCTCTGTCTGAGAGTCCTGCTGGGTTTGAAATGTACTGGGATGTTGTGTTTGTTGAAAATCCTTCCGAGTTTCTCTGATACTCCAGCAACATAAGGAATGACAATGTTTTTCTGTCTGTTGTTCTCCCTTTTCTGTTTATTAGTGTGTGTTATAGCCTGAGGCCATTTGGTTGAGCAAAAGTGTTTGCAGGTTGATTGCTGACAGCTGTGCTGTGGCCCATCTGGGATTGGCTGCTTCACTTCCTGAATCCTCCCCAATGGACATCAATCTGCATCCTGGTTGGCTTCTTCACCTCCTGCTCCTCCAACCACAGAAGGGGCCTGCCTATTTAAACCCAGCTCTCCTCCCATTCAGGGCGGCTGTTGTTTAGAGCAGCTCACCATTAGTATGGGTTTCTGTGTCTTTGGACTCTGGTCTCTTGACTTGAATTGTTTGGCTTTGGCTTTGGCCAACTGTTAAACCATGCAGTTGGTTGTCGGTGTTGTTTGTAAGCCCCTTAAAGCAGTTAGAAGGCTTACTTGTTTACTTTTGTTTTGACTCATTATAAATTTGTTTTGAGTATTCATTAATTTGGTTAACCTGAATTTTGTTATTGACTTGATTGTGAAAGCTTTGTTGTAATTGGTACTTTGAATGTACCCCTCCTTTTGTTAATGTTGAATTTTATTTTAAACTGACTAATTAAATTGTTACTTTTGTTCAAACCTTTTCCATTTGGGTTTTTAATGTTACCTCCCCTTCTCCTGGCTGAGCCGGGTCATAACAGTGTGTTTTGTAGATTTCCTCGCTGACTTGACAAAAGCCCAGTTAGGATATCCACATGTTTGGAGAGCTTCTTGAACGTGTTTCAGTTCCTTTTCCTTCTCTTCTGTCTTTGTGGGGACGCGTTCGGCCCGATGTTGTAAAGTTCTGATAACAGAGAGTTTGTGTTCCAGCGGATGGTGGGAGTCAAACAGAAGATACTGGTCTGTGTGGGTTGGTTTTCTGTACACTTCAATGTTGAGGCTGTCCTCTCTCTCCATCTGAACCAAACATTCCAAAAAAGGCAGCTTGTTGTTGTTTGCATCCTCTCTGGTGAACTTGATGTTATCGACCGAGTTAATGTTTCTGGTGAACGCTTCTATTTCCTTAGCTTGGATTTTGACCCAGGTGTCATCCACATATTGGAACCAATGGCTTGGCATTGTTCCCTCATAGGAGTTTAGCGCCAGAGCAAGTGACTTAAAATAGATCAACAAGCTCAACCAGTTTGATATGACTGTCGACAAGGGAGAGGGCCAGCACCGGAGGAGGGGGCGTGCCCAAGAGACCATCTTAGCACCAACGTAACTGGTTTGTTCCACTTTGGAGTAAGCTGTTGGGGAAGAATCAGTTTTGTGTTGTGTTTCTTTGACTGATGAAGCCTTCTGGATGGAATGTGAAATGTTTAAGCACAAAAAAAAAGAAACTATCCTGATGACCTGACTGAAAATTGTTGGATTGTATACCTAGGTTATTGAGCTTGGACTTTGTTGGTTTTGAACAACAGAGTGTCTTCAGTCAGAGGCTTCTTCAGATCCGCTGCAAAACAGACCGCTACAAGAGATCCTTCCTGCGCACAGCCATCAGCATCTATAACAACTCTTTAATGAAACCAGGATGATGAGTTATAACAGCATTTAATTTCCCTCTGGGATTAATAAAGGATTTTTTAATTGAATTGAATTGAATTGAATAAAGGGTGGGCAGCACGGTGACGCAACTGGTAGAGCTGCTGCCTCTCAGCGAACAGGTCCCTGGTTCAAACCCCAGTCCAGGGGCCTTTCTAGGTGGAGTTTGCATGTTCTCTCCGTGCATGCGTGGGTTTTCTCCGGGTACTCCGGTTTCCTCCCACAGACCAAAAACATGCATGTTAGGCTGATTGGTAACTCTGAATTGTCCCTAGGTGTGAATGAGAGAGTGAATGGTTGTTTGTCTCGTTTGTCTCTGTGTGTCCCTGTGATGGACTTGCGACCTGTCCAGGGTGTACCTCGCCCCTCGCACAGTGATTGCTGGACATGGGCACCAGCGACCCCCGTGACCCAAAATGGAATAAGCGGGTAAAGATAATGGATGGATGGATGGATGAATAAAGGGTGCTCAGACCAATGATTACCCCTACATATTATGCATTGGTGCCCACCATAGGAGCAAATGTTTAATTTACCTAAGAAGAAAGACACTAGAATGTTTTTAACATGTTGATTAATTTTTGGACTGAGTTGAGCAAAAGAGTTTCACTTTTTATCTCTGCCCTGATTAAGCAGAGGAAGGAGGAGCCGCTGTGCTCTGTCTGTGAATCTGTGCTCTGTTTGTTGTGCTCTGCGCTGTGAAGGTAAAAGCTGTTTTTTCTCTGATTTGTGTTTATTAAAATATCTAGAAACTGTGGTACTCTAAAAAGATTGCGTAGCGCTGATGATAATTCAATACGAATTAAAATCAAAAATACCTTATTAATTTAAAAATTAGAAATTTAGAAATTAAACGTTGTTAAGTCTGGTCCTCTGGACATAAAAAAAAGAATTTTTTTTAAAATTGTAGAAACGTTTCGTCTTTCATCCGAAAGACTTCGTCAGTCTGAGGTGCTGTATTCAGCTCAGTCTTCTAAATAGCACCTTCTCATAATGGATCAACTAGTTTGCTGCTGACAGCCAAAACTAGCTGCTCACATTCAATTCAATTCAACTCAAAAATACTTTATTAATCCCAGAGGGAAATTAAATGTTGTAACTCATCATCCTGGTTTCATTAAAGAGTTGTTCTAGATGCTGATGCTGTGGGCAGGAAGGATCTCTTGTAGCGTCTGTCCTACAGCAGATCTGAAGAAGCCTCTGATTGAAGACACTCTGTTGTTGTATGACAGTCTGATGTTGTATGACAGTCTGTTGTTGTATGACAGTCTGATGTTGTATGGCAGTCTGATGTTGTATGACAGTCTGTTGTTGTATGACAGTCTGTTGTTGTATGACAGTCTGATGTTGTATGACACTCTGTTGTTGT
>NC_056521.1:2024873-2041963 GCF_014905685.2 Nematolebias whitei
GTTGTATGACACTCTGTTGTTGTATGACAGTCTGATGTTGTATGACAGTCTGTTGTTGTATGACAGTCTGATGAAGAGGATGCTGAGGGTTGGCTATAATGTTCTTCATTTTATGAAGAATCCTTCTTTGTACAATCATCTCCAAAGGTTCTAGAGGAGTCCCCAGAACTGAGCCAGCCTTCTTAATGAGCTTGTTGATCTTTTTGAAGTCACTTGCTCTGGTGCTGCTCCCCCAGCAGATGATGGCAGAAGAGACAGCGCTGTGCTCTCTACAACAGACTTATAGAAGATATGCAGCATCTTACTACAAACACTGAAGGACTTCAGCTTCCTCAAGAAGTACAGTCTGCTCTGTCCCTTCTTGTAGACGCTTCACTGTTGCAGCTCCAGTCCAGTATGTTGTCCAGGTGAACTCCAAGATATTTATACTTCTCCACCACCTCCACTTCTTCTCCCATGATGGAAATAGGGTTGGACCTGTTCCTGTTTCTCCTGAAATCTACAATCATCTCCTATGTTTTGTTCACATTCAAGATGAAATGATTGTTTCAGAATCAGAATCCCTTTATTGTCATTATACGGAAGTACAATGAAATTAAGAGCCACTCCCTTTTTCAGTGCAAAAACATGCTTAAAAAAACACACACTAAAAATATAAAAAATGTGACGCAATATAGATATAATAGCACTATGAAAGTAAAAAATACAAGTATTTCACAATTATATTGCACATTATGGATATTATTGAGGTAGTTAAGGTGATTGAAAGTAGGAAATGTCAGTAATATTGCACAATAGAAGTCCAGGGGTTTGGGAGGTTAGATTATTAAATCAGTGCATGTGTGAGTTCAGGGTGGTGATGGCGTTTGGGGAAAAAATGTTCTTGAATCTGTTTCTTCTTGTTCTGATGCACTTGTAGCGCAAGTCAAACAGTTCAAAACCCGGGTGTGAACAGTCCTTGATTATGCTTTCTGCTCTGTTGAGGCAGCGTGATGTGTAAATGTCCATCAGGGAGGATGGATGAAGGATTTTTTTTCCTGCTATTCTACGGTGAAACCAGACGTGTTTTCCCTCTCTCCCCCCCACCCCCCACCCGCTTCCCTGCTGCGCTCTTTTGTCCTGTGAACCCTTAAAAAAAACTCTTTTTTTTTTCCTGCATACCTCTTAATTGGAAGGATCAGCTGGTCTCTCAACAAAATCGATCAACTTCTCCCGACAGGAGTCAGGGTAAGGAGGACCCTCTGACCTCTCTAAGGAAACAAATTGGATTCATGATGACGACTAGAATCTACTGTTTGGGTTGGTGAAATCTGGTTGTCTACAACTTCGTGTGGAGGTGTTGAAGCTTGACAGTGCTCGGACTGAATGTGGAGCTGTGACAGGGAATTGGAGCAGCTGTATCAGGACTGTGATCTCCCTGGCAGCACTCATGAATGGTGGAATAATCTGGAGAAGCTGTGAGCTCGACTTTTGGAGTAAAGGATCAATTCGGCTGTTTTGGAGTTTCCATCAGAGAATACAAAAAGCGTTCAATACAAAAACAACTGGACTTTATTTGTAACAGAAGACGTTTCGCTCCTGTTACAAATAAAGTCCAGTTGTTTTTGTATTGAACGCTTTTTGAATTCATCATGTCCTGGATGACTGAGAATCTTCACCAGCACATCAGAGAACATGTACCAGCAAGACTTTAAAAGGCAGAAACAACAATTATGAGTTCTGCCTGACCCAAACTGTGGCCTTGATGCCGGACTTATTTCAACTCCTCCTGGAATGTGTTGAAAACAACAAAAATGCTTTGACTGTTTCCTCACCCCTCCCTTCCCCAAGGCCGTGGACATGTAACAGAACCTCAACTGAGCTGAAGATGAATGTCACCTCTTATCTGGACAATGGCTGAGGGGGGGCTCTGGACTATGCTACGACTTTCCCTTAAAAATTCAATGTTTTCACCGCCTATATGTTCATGTATAACGTCTGTTGATGTTGCTTTGCTGTGGTAGGTTCTTTTGATGCCTCAAATTGTGCCCTGTCTAGGACACGGTGTGAGAGATCTTTTTTTTTATACCGTCTCTCCTCATGTTTTCTTTCCTTTTCTTATCTAAGCAAAATATTATTCTGAATAAGAATAAGAAGGCCGCGCTGATTATTTTAGCCGCAGCTTCGTGCACTCCGCCCATCTTCGGACGACTGTACGTGCATATTCTCGTTGTATCTCGGTGCAATGCCAATAAAGTTTATTCTGATTCTTCTGATTCTGAGAGTGCAGCCAATTATCTTTTGTGCTGTCTTGACTACTCTCTTAAGCCTCTCTCTGTCAGCCAGGGTGCAGCTGCCATACCATACTGAGATACAGTATGTCAGCAGGCTCTCAATGGACGAGCGGTAGAAGGTCAACAGCAATTTGGTGTCCAGGTTGTGCTTCTTAAGTACTCTTAAAAAGTGTAGTCTCTGCTGAGCCTTCTTGAAGACTGCTGTGATGTTCTCTTTCCAGTTAAGGTCAGCAGAGATATGGACACCAAGAAATCGAAAAGTGTGAACCCTTTCCACACACTCGCCATTGATGTAAAGGGGCGCTAGGTTGGTGCTGTGCTTTCTGAAATCAATAATTGCCTCCTTAGTTTTTTTGATATTCAGAGCCAGATTTTTCTCTGAGCATCAGTTTGCTAGCTCCAGGACCTCCTGTCTGTAAAATGTCTCATCTCCCTTAGAGATTAGTCCGACCACTGTGGTGTCATCAGCGAACTTGACGATGAGGTTGTTGTTGTGGACCGGGCTGCAGTCGTGGGTGTAGAGACAGTACAGCAGGGGGCTCAGCACACAGCCCTTTGGGGAGCCAGTGCTCAGCGTATGAGTGGAGGAGAGGTGGGGACCAAGTCTTACAGATTAGGGCCGATTGGTTAAGAAGTCTTTTATCCAGGCACATGTGAGGGTGGGGGGAGGCCGAGATTGTCCAATATATTTATAAGAATGTCCGGAATGATTGTATTAAAGGCCAAGCTGTAATCCACAAAGAGCATTCGAACGTAGTTGTGCTGTTGTTCCAGGTGGCTTAGCGCGGTGTGGAGAGCTACTGCAATAGCATCCTCTGTGGACCTGTTGGTGCGATATGCAAACTGGTAGGGGTCAAAGTTCGGAGGAAGATTCTACACCATGCCACAAAGCTATCCACCAGTTCCATGTACTCAGATTCTTGTCCACCTCTGATACACCCGACCACTGCAGTCATCTGAATATTTCTACAGATGACAGGTTTCTGTTTTGTACTGAAAATCGGAGGTGTACAGAATGAAAAGGAATAGTGAGAGTGCAGGCCCCTGTGATGCTCCTGAGCTACTGACCACCTGGTTAGACACACAACCCTTCATTCTCACAAACTGTGGTCTGTTTGTCAGGTAGTCTTTGATCCAGGTGATTGTTGAGGCCTCCACCTGAGTCTTCTGGAGTTTCTGACATAGGAAATCAGGCTGGATTGTGTTAAATGCACTGGAGAAATCAAAGAACATGACTCTCACAGTGCTGTCTGCCTTTTCTAGATGACAGTGAGTTTGCTGAAGCAGGTGTATGATGGCATCTTCAACTCCAAGTCCACGCAGATAAGCAAACTGCAGTGGGTCCTGATATGTGCTTGTTTGTTTAGTCAAGTGGGCCAACATAAGACTCTCTAGGACCTCCATGATGTGGGATGTCAGGGCAACAGGTCTATAGTCATTGAGGACTGATGGGTGAGGTTTCTTTGGTACTGGAACAAGACAGGAGGTTTTCCACAATACTGGAACCTTCTCCTGGGTCAGGCTAAGGTTGAAGAGGTGCTGCAGAACCCCACAGAGCTGCTCTGCACAGACCTTCAGGACTCTGGGAGTGACACTGTCTAGTCCTGCAACCTTATTCCAGTTCAGTCTCTTCAGCTGCTTCCTCACCTGACTTCTAGCGACACAGAGGTGGGAGGCAAAGGAGGTATCAGAATCTTCTGATTTGTTTGAAGACCAATATGTAAAAGAAGAAGGGTCCATGACAGAGGTGGTAGATACAATATTTGAGGTGTGACAGGACAGCCTTGGGTCAATGGAGGTGGTATGTATGTTTGGCTGTGGGCAAGAGAGGAGGATGCTGAGCTTGTTCCTGAACTGAACCTATTGAAGAATGTGTTCAGTTCATTGGCTCTGTCCAGGCTTCCATCCTTTTGACCCTCCTTCTGCTTGAACCCTGTGATCTTTTTTATCCCTGACCACACCTCTTTGATATTGTTCTGCTGGAGCTTGTTCTCCAGCTTCTTCTTGTACGCCTCCTTGATGTTTCTTATGTTGACTTTTAGTTGCTTCTGTGTACTCTTCATTAATTTCCTGTCTCCCTCCCTGAAGGCTCTTTTTTCTGGTTTAGCAGTTTCTTCATGTCAGTGGTGATCCAGGGTTTGTTTTTGGGAAAGTATCTCACTGTTGTGGTGGGGAAGGTGTTGTTTACACAGAAGTTTATATAGTCATATACACTCAGTCATGGCATTGATGTCCTCTCCATGTGGTTGGCACAGTGCATCCCAGTCTGTAGCCTCAAAACAACCCCGCAGAGCTTCCTCAGCTTCCATTGACCATTTTCTCACTGTTATCTTTATTACAGGTTGTTTCTGAACAAGGGGTTTATATTTTGAGCAGAGAAACACAAGATTGTGATCTGATTTGCCAAGAGGGGGTCTTGCTTTAGCAATGTACGAATCCTTGACATTTGCATAAAAACAGTCCAGCGTTTTGTTTTTTCTGGTAGAGCAGCTGACAAACTGTGGGAATATTGGAAGTGTAGCAGAGAGTGAGACATGATTAAAATCCCCATAAATTGTAACAAATGCACTAGGGTAATGTGTCTGTAGCTTAGCAACCTCGGAGCTGATGACATCACACGCAGTCTTGGCAACAGCATTGGGTGGAATGTAAATCCTTGTCCAAGAGGCTGCAGAAAGACCATCTGGAGGGCCCCATCACCCCAGAGGCGCTGTTCGGGGCCAACTTCAGGACCATCCTTGAGAAGTGATGTCACCAGATGGTGTACAGTCTCTGAGACATCCTCGGACCAGTCCTCCTACCGCCCTTCAGGCCGCTGGAGGGACCGCAAATAATGTGGACGACAACTTACTGCTAACAGTTCAATATCTGGACTGCAGAGACAACACTTCACAGTAACATGTCCAGGATTACACCATCTGTTGTTCACAAGCACTGGACTGAATTTCTAAGGATTGAATCTGAAGTTTTGATGATTGCATATTTGATTAAAAGGCCTTAAGAGTGAATGTTTTCATCTCCTCATGGTGAAGGAGTTTTGAAACTGAGTTTACAAGAGTTAAGTCACCGCGAAGTGTCCAGTGAAAAGTTATAAAAACTCCTAGACAAAAATCCTCCATGTTATAGAAAGACAGTCTAGCTAACTGGTCTTCATAACACTGTTTTTGGAACAGAGGTAATGTTTGTTTTGCTATGGAGACTCGCCAAAGTCAACTCAAACAAAGTTACGGAACAGACGTAAATGCTCTGAATAGCTTGGTTGCTTAGCAACGCGGCGTTATGACGTAGAAAGCATTCATAGTTCTGTCTTTATTCCTGTGTTTTTATAAGAACTACAGAAGTGTTTTGGAAGCCTCAGCGATTCGTCTGATGTCAATCAGAAGTTGTCAGATTTAACCATTACGTTTTTGAGTTGGAAACTGAGCGTAAATAAGTGTTAAAATCTGTTTTTCTCCAGAAAGCTACAAGCTAAAAGCTATGTCCAGCTTGCCATAAATTGTTGATGCATGCGCAGAAAGTTGCGTCCCATTAAAGTTTGAGAAAGTTTTTCTTTTTGGCTTAAGAAAGTGCATTTTATGCTGGAAAAAGGTCCACTTTGCTTTCTAAAGTGAAAAAGAACGCTTTGCTCAATGTTTTTACTGTCAGATCCGCTTTGTTTGAAAGATCCAAATAAAACTGTCCACTAATTTGGGTTTACTCTCCTTAAAAGCAGAAGGAGACGCGCACTAGAGGAAACACCTCATTCTTGCTTGAAGCCAAACCTTTTTTTGTCAGAGACGAAGCTCCATCTAGACAACGCTCCATCTAGTGGTCAAGTTGAGTTATTACAACCTTTCAACAAGTAGTCACTTGTTGAAAGCTTTAAACTTTGTTTTTATATCTGAAAAGAGATTAAAACTAAGTTTACCAATCTTCTGATAATATGTTTTAACATAATTCTCAAGATTCAATCCTGGAAAGTAAACAATTCTGGTGGTTTTACTTTGCTAATTCAATTAGAATCATAAAACTCAAAAAGTTTTAAAGTTCTAATTTTTCCTTTAAACTTAGAAACTTCAAATCTGAATGAAAAGCACTTTGTTCTGAGTTGAATGTTATCTTTGTGGCATCATTGTCTTTTGTAAAGTTAGCAGATTGAAATAAGGTGACTAATTTCATTACATCCAGGCTCGACTATTGCAACTCACTCCTTTTTGGTATCAGTCAGACCTCCATAGCTAGACTCCAACTGGTCCAAAATGCAGCAGCCCGGTTTTTGACCAGCACAAGCAAAAGAGAGCACATTACACCTGTTTTGGCCTCCCTACACTGGCTTCCGGTTCACCTTCGAATCAAATTCAAAATACTCTTGTTTGTCTATAAATCACTAAACAGCTCTGCCCCCTCCTATCTTACTGATCTGCTCCAGCCGTATGTCCCACCACGTTCTCTCAGATCAGCAGACCAGCTGCTCCTCACAGTCCCAGGAACCCGTCTCAAGTGCAGAGGTGACAGGGCCTTCTCTGTAGCAGGACCAAGACTTTGGAATGAGTTACCTCTGCTCGTTAGACAGGCCCCCTCCCTCACAGTTTTTAAATCTTGCTTAAAAACACACTTCTATTCCCTGGCTTTCAGCACTGTGTGATCTGTGCTGAATCTGTGCATCACACTGTGTTGGTCATGTTGCAGTTGTTGTTGTTATCCATTATTGTTTTTGTCGGTTTCTACTTTTTGGTGTCCTGTTATGTAATCTGTTGCTATGTGCTTGTTCTGTTTGTCCCTGTAAAGCACTTTGGTGTGCTTTGTCACTGTTTAAAGTGCTTTATAAATAAATTGGTATGGTAATTTGGATTCTGTGATTATAAAGTTTTATTTGAGAAGGATAACACTTTTTCATTTAACAATTTACATTCAGAACAACAAAGTTATTTTGTTAACTAGTTGACTTACCAATACAAGAGGATCAAATCATAATGCCGAACAACAGTTTAGTCAATTGCATTAAAAGTAAAAAAAAAAAAACTTAGCTTTTTAAGTATTGTTTTTCTTTAAGGATTTCTAGATAAATTAATCATGGCAGGTCTTAAAATGTCACCAGAATCCAGTGATGTTTGAAGAATCTAGGATGGAAAATTCTTTCTCAAACCTAGAAGAGGCTTTGGAACATCTCAGGCCTCAATGTTAGCCAATGAGTACAAAGAAGCTAGAACAAGCTGAAACCATATTAAACAAAACCTCAGAGAAATTAAAAACAAGGGAGCAAAAGATACGTCATTTGAAAGATGGCAAAAAGAGCTTCAGAAAGAAAACACCTCCTTAGCTCATGCAAACGACAAATTAACAGATGAAATATCTGCTAAAACAGAAGATTTTGCTTTACTCAGTAGAAAACTGCTAGATGTAAATTCAAAATATGAAACTGACATGCAGGCGTTTCAAAATAGGCTCAGACAAGGAAAGGAAGAAGCCTCAAAAACGTACGCAGAACTCCAAAAAGCGTAGATTGAATAAAACGGTTTAAAAAGGATAATACCACATACTTTAATCATATAGCTGAATAACAGGAGGAGATTCAAACTCTGGGAAACCAAATCTACAAGCTAGAGGAACAGGTTAAGACCCTAAAAACTAGAGAACGTCCAGTTCTAAGTCCCGAATCCTCTTTCAGAGGTCTCCACATACCTCCATCAGTAAGGAGATCCCCTGAACAATCATCCTTCAGTCACTTCCACGCACCACACACATCCTCCGGTAAGTGGACACCCTCTACAGTCTTATCCAACTCAAGTTAATGAACAATGACCAGGAGAACCCTCAGGTATGTACACCTACAGACCCCCCCCCCCCCCCCCCCCAGACAACCTCTGGTAACACCAACAGTTGTGAAGACTGAACCATTCTCAAGCCAAATGAGAACTCAAGCCCAACATGGTCCAACAGACCATGAATTTGACAAAATGGCTAAGAACATCTCTCATTTTGATCCCACACCAGGTGGTCAAAATGACATTAAAGCCTATCTTGATGACTTAGCATTCTACCTAAGAAGATTTCCTGAAGTTACAGTTAAGGATTACATCCATCTGATTAAGTCAACGACTAGCAGAGAGGTCACTAAGTTCATGGACCGCCAACAACCCATGTACGAGCAGACCTGCGTTTGCTATGCTATTCTCTAGAAATGGAGTTTTCAGACAAAACAATACAATTTGGTCTGACTTCTGCTCTAAACACCAGACAAGGTAAACAAGAGCCACCGAATAACTATTACTATAGACTCCTAAATGTCTATTTTGGGTCTAATAATTATCCGGGGATGGAAGAGGATGTTAACTTTCAAACTCTCTTCGTTGAAAACCTCCATCATTCATTGAGTCAACACTCAACTAGGTGTGATGAGAACAGCCACAACCCATCAGTTGCGTAAACGGGCGTGTTTAGCCTTTCAGAAGGTGAGACAGCCCAAACCAACTGAACCAACAGTCCTGGCTGTAAACACACGTTCTCTACCTCTGGAACTTGAAGGAACACGAGCAAATTATGACTCACAACGAGCCAAATTGGCCCCTTCATCACCCAAGTTTAAGAGAACGCAACAACATTTTCCGTCTGAAAACCCCCATCACGGTGAAAATCAGAACAGGCACTCAGACTCTTGGAGAGACCACGGTTATACAAGTCCTGATCCAATCCTTTAGATAAGTAGTGTTGAACACAAGTAAAAAGAAGTCTAGTGGTGATGTTTTTTCTTTCTCCATAAACACAAATAGTGCCGATCAGAGGCTGTGTGCTAAAGTGCATTAAAGTTGAAATGTCTTTAAAACCTACAGCTGAATTTACACAAACTTCGTGAGAAACATGCTTTAAAATGAATTAAAGTAAGGAAATCTAGATGAAATGTTGCTTTTTTGTACACTGGTACATGTGCACACACACACTCACATGCACACACACTATACTGCCAAACACACACACACACACCCCATTACAGATGCTTCTGACGCCCATGCGTGACATGCTACTCGGTTTAAAGAACATAACAATACTGGACTCTCAGAATGAAACAAGACTGGGTTCACAGAAAGACACTCGCTTCTCAAGAGTCTTTTAAGATCTAAGAACAGTTCTTCAGTTCTACGTGACCTTCTAAAGCTGTGTGACCTTTGAACTCGGGGGTTCAAACTTATTTTTACATGGAGCCAAAAATAAAAACCTTCAAGAATCAATATGATTTGAAAAAGTAATAAATAAATATTTTTTCCATGTTTTCCTGATGTTTCTTTTTGAAAGATCTTCATGCAGAAATATCATCTATCCATTCATATCCTGATGCATGCTCAATAATCCAGGTAGAAAAATCCAAAAAAGTTCAATCTGGTCCTCTGGACATTCAAAAAACAAGAAAACAAAAAACAAAACAAAGCAAAAAAAAATGTAGAAACGTTTCGTCTCTCATCCGAGAGACTTCCTCAGTCTGAGGTGCTGTATTCAGCTCAGTCTCTTAAATAGCACCTTCTCAGAGTGGATCAACCAGTTTGCTGCTGACAACCAAAACCAGCTGATCACATGGTCAAGAAGGACCATCAGCCTAACAATGGATCATTAGCACCTGATGGCTGTTTACTGTTCACAGAGGGCTGAGTGATACTAGCAATCACAGCATTGTAAGAGGGGGACAGTTGAACCAGGAGGCTCCACCCCTGTTTAATGATGGACGATTTCTTTTCACAAAGATGGCCTCCTTTACTCCTCTCTCAAACCATCGTTCCTCTCTGTCCAGGATGTGAACATCTTCATCCCTGAAAGAGTGACCGCTGGCCTGGAGATGAGTGTAGACCGCAGAGTCCTGGCCTGATGATGTTGATCTTCTGTGCTGGGCCATCCTTTTGGCCAGTGGCTGTTTAGTTTCCCCGATGTAAGACTGATCACCCTCCTGACACTGAACAGCATACACAACATTACTCTGTTTGTGCCGGGGGACTGGATCTTTGGGATGAACCAGTCTTTAATGTATTTTGGGGTTTAAAAGCCACTGGGACGTTATGTTTAGAAAATAAACGTCTCAGTTTCTCTGATACTCCCTCAACATATGGAATGACCACTGGTCTGGGTCTGGGTTCCTCCTTTTCACCTGTTGGCTGACTGGAGTTGTGACTGTTTGGGTTTCTTCTTTCAGGAAGGCCCAGTTAGGATATCCACATTGCTCTAGAGCCTGTTTTGTGTGAGATTTCTCCTTCTGCCTGGCTCCTGAGCTAGTGGGGACGCTGTCTGCTCTGTGGTACAGAGTCCTGATGACTCCTAACTTGTGCTCCAAAGGGTGATGGGAGTCAAACTGCAAATACTAGTCTGTGTGGGTGGGTTTGCGGTACACCTCAGTTTGCAAATGTCCTCTATCAGAGACTGAGACCTCACAGTCCAAGAAAGCCAACTTGCCATTTTTTTCATCTTCTCGTGTGAACTTGATGTATTTATCCACAGAGTTGATGTGGACAGTAAAATGTTGGACTTCCTGAGATTTAATTTTAACCCAGGTGTCGTCAACATACCTGAACCAATGACTTGGTGGTGTCCCTGAAAAGGACGTCAAGGCTCTCTTTTCTACCTCCTCCATGTACAGGTTGGCAACAATAGGAGAAACTGGAGACCCCATAGCACACCCATGTTGCTCCCCATATGTGAAGTAGGTTGACTGCAGGCACAGTTTCAAGAGTTGACACAGTTGTTCTGTGGAAAGTGTGGTCCTGCTGCTCAGAGTGGTGTCTGATTTTAATTTTAAACTGACCACCTCTACTGCATCATCAACAGGAATGCACGTAAAGAGTGATGTGACATCAAAAGAGACCATTGTTTCATCAGTCTCCATGATGACATCCCTCACCTTATCCACAAAGTCCATGGTGTTCTGTATGTGGTGTTCTGAGCTGCCAACTAAAGGGATGAGTACAGACGCCAGATATTTGGAAACATTGTAAGTGACAGAGTTAATCATACTAACAATTGGTCTTAAAGGTACACCTTGTTTGTGGATTTTAGGTAAACCATACAGACTAGGTGTGGCCTCCCCTGGGTACAGTCTGTGGTACAGAATACGGTCAATAGCCTTGTCCTGCTCCAAATTTTTCAGGCAATCTATTAACTTCTTCTTGTAACCACTTCCTGGATCTCTTTTCAGAGGTTCATAAGTGTTTAAGTCACTAAGGAGTGTCATAACTTTCTCATGATAGTCTTTCTGGTTCAAAATCACTGTGCACCTTCCTTTGTCTGCTGGGAGAATGATGATGTTTTTGTCCTTGCTAAGAGTGGTGAGTGCGTCCCTCTCCTCTCTACTGATGTTGGAAGGTGGTGGTTTGGCATTGCTGAGGCAGGATGAAACTTTGATTCTGAGCTGTTCTGCTTCAGCCTCTTTAATTTTGTTGTTGCGGATGGCTGACTCAGTAGCTGTGATCATCTCCCACAGAGGATAGAGAGGAATGATGGTTTGAGAGAGGAGTAAAGGAGGCCATCTTTGTGAAAAGAAACCGTCCATCATTAAACAGGGGTGGAGCCTCCGTGTTCAACTGTCCCCCTCTCACAATGCTGTGATTGCTAGTATCACTCAGCCCTCTGTGAGTAGTAAACAGCCATCAGGTGCTAATGATCCATTGTTAGGCTGATGGTCCTTCTTGAGCATGTGATCAGCTGGTTTTGGTTGTCAGCAGCAAACTGGTTGATCCACTCTGAGAAGGTGCTATTTAAGAGACTGAGTTGAATACAGCACCTCAGACTGAGGAAGTCTCTTGGATGAGAGACGAAACGTTTCTGTATTTTTTTGCTTTGTTTTTTGTTTTTTGTTTTTTTGAATGTCCAGAGGACCAGATTTAACTTTTTTGGATTAGTTAATAATAGTTTGTGTTTCATTTTACACATTATTCATTTAGAAACATCTCACTGTGTCAGTACTTACAGAGCTTTGTTGGAGGCTTTGAGAACTGGCAGCAGCCTCAGAAGATGCTCCTTTTTAGCAGAATATTTATCCAGGTCAAACACGTCCAGATCTTTTCCTGACGTCAGTAAGATGAAGACCAGAGCTGACCACTGAGCAGGAGAAAGTTTATCTGTGGAGAGACTTCCTGAACTCAGAGACTGTTGGATCTCCTCCACTAGAGAACCATCATTCAGTTCATTCAGACAGTGGAACAGATTGATGCTTTTCTCTGCAGACAGATTCTCACTGATCCGATTCTTGATGTACTGGACTGTTTCCTGATTGGTCTGTGAGCTACTTCCTGTCTGTGTCAGCAGGCCTCGTAGGAGAGTCTGATTGGTCTGCAGTGAAAGACCCAGGAGGAACCGGAGGAACATGTCCAGGTGTCCATTTGGACTCTGTAAGGCCTTGTTCACAGCACTCTGATGGACATCATTAAGGTTTGTATTTTTAAAAAACTTGGACCACACAGAAACAGTTTGTTGTTTTTCTCCCATCAGATTGAGCCCAGAGTTGATGAAGGTCAGATGGACATGAAGAGCAGCCAGAAACTCCTGAACACTCAGATGGACGAAGCAGAACACCTTGTCCTGGTACAGGCCTCTCTCCTCTTTAAAGATCTGTGTGAACACTCCTGAGTACACTGAGGCTGCTCTGATATCGATGCCACACTCTGTCAGGTCTGATTCATAGAAGATCAGGTTTCCTTTCTGCAGCTGCTCAAAAGCCACTTTTCCCAGGGACTCAATCATCTTCCTGCTCTCTGGACTCCAGAGTGGATCTGTCTCAGCTCCTCCATCATACTTGACCTTCTTGACTTTGGTGTGAACCAGCAGGAAGTGGATGTACATCTCAGTCAGGGTGTTGGGCAGCTCTCCTCCCTCTCTGCTTTTCAACACGTCCTCCAGAACTGTAGCAGTGATCCAGCAGAAGACTGGGATGTGGCACATGATGTGGAGGCTTCGTGATGTCTTGATGTGGGAGATGATCCTGCTGGCCTGCTCCTCATCTCTGAACCTCTTCCTGAAGTACTCCTCCTTCTGTGGGTCAGTGAAGCCTCTGACCTCTGTCACCATGCCAACACACTCAGCAGGGATCTGATTGGCTGCTGCAGGTCGTGTGGTTATCCAGAGGCGAGCAGAGGGAAGCAGTTTCCCCCTGATGAGGTTTGTCAGCAGCACATCCACTGAGGTGGACTCTGTAACATCAGTCAGGATCTGATTGTTGTGGAAGTCCAGAGGAAGTCGACACTCATCCAGACCATCAAAGATGAACACAAGCTGGAAGTCTTCAAAGCTGCACGTTTCTTTGGTTTCAGTAAAGAAGTGATGAACAAGTTCCACCAAGCTGAACTTCTTCTCTTTCAGCACGTTCAGCTCTCTGAAAGTGAATGGAAACATGAAGTGGATGTCCTGGTTGGCTTTGTCTTCAGCCCAGTCCAGAGTGAACTTCTGTGTTAAGACTGTTTTCCCAATGCCAGCCACTCCCTTTGTCATCACTGTTCTGACTGGTTCCTGTCTTCCAGGTGGGAGTTTAAAGATGTCTTCTTGTCTGATGGTTGTTTCTGGTGTGTGTGGTTTCCTGGATGCTGTTTCAATCTGTCTGACCTCATGTTCATCATTGACCTCTCCAGTCCCTCCCTCTGTGATGTAGAGCTCTGTGTAGATCTCATTCAGAAGGGTTGGGTTTCCTGCTTTAGCAATCCCCTCAAACACACACTGGAACCTCTTCTTCACACAACTTTTAAGGTTACGTTGACAAACTGTGACTTGTTCTGAATGAACAAAATTTAAACAATTGTTAATTAAACAATAAATTCCTCTCAACAGTGAAATCTCAAAAGTTAAATGTTTATAGAAATCCTCTTACTGCTCTGCAGACGGTCAGCCAGCTCCTCCTGCTTCATCCTCCTCAGGAAGTAATCTGTGATCTTCATCAATGCCTCTCTGCTCCTCCTCTGCTCTTCATCTTCACCCGCCAACACCTCCTCATTTTCCCTCTGACTCTCTAAGCATTCTGGGTAATCTGGACTCAGAACCTTCTGGATCTTCTTTAACTCGTTCTTCACAAAAGTGACTATGTTGTCCTCCAGCAGCTGGAACAGAAAAATATCTGAATGACACATCAGACTGAAATCATGGAGCCAAACACCAGATCCATGTTGGACAGAGTGACAGTCCACTGGTCTACATGTTGGACAGACTGACAGTCAACTGGTCTACATGTTGGACAGAGTGACAGTCCACTGGTCTATTTTATCACTGATTTTAGTTGCACTTTGTAGAACTTTGAGATTTTTGTTAATGAAAAGTGTGTTACAAATTAAATTCATTATTATTATTATTATATGTTGGACAGACTTACAGACCACTGGTCTATATGTTGGACAGATTGACAGTCCTCTGGTCTACATTTTGGACAAAATAACAGTACACTTGTCTATGTTTTGGACAGACTGGCAGTCCATTGGTCTATGTGTTGGACAGACTTACAGTCCACTGGTCTATATGTTGGACAGACTGACAGTCCACTGGTCTACATGTTGGACAGACTGACAGTCCACTGGTCTACATGTTGGACAGACTGACAGTCCACTAATCTACATTTTGGACAAACTGACAGTCCACTGGTCTATGTGTTGGACAAACTGACATTCCACTGGTCTACTTGTTGGACAGACTAACAGTTCAATGGTTTAGATGTTTTACACAATGACAGACCACTCATCTATATGTTGGAGAGACTGACAGTCCAATGTTCGACATGTTGGACACAATAACAGACCACGGGTCTATATGTTGGACAGACTGACAGTCCAATGGTATATATGTTGGACAGACTGTCAGTCCACTGGTTTACATGTTGGACAGACTGACAGTCCACTGGTCTACATTTTGGACGGACTGACAGTTCACTGGTCTACATGTTGGAAAAACACAGACCACTCATCTATATATTAGACAGACTTACAGTCCACAGGTCTACGTGTTGGACAGACTGACAGTCCACTGGTCTGTGTGTTGGACAGACTGACAGTCCACTGGTCTATGTGTTGGGAAGACTGACAGTCTACAGGTATACATGTTGTACAGATTGATAGTCCTCTGGTCTACATCAGAATCAGAATCAGAATAAACATTATTGGCATTGCACCGAGATACAACGCAAATATGCATGTGCAGTCGTCCGAAGATGGGCGGAGTGCACGAAGCTGTGGCTATAAATAATTAGCGCGGCCTTCTTATTCTTATTCAGAATAATATTTTGCTTGGATAAGAAAAGGAAAGAAAACATGAGGAGAGACGGTATAAAAAAAATCTCTCACACCGTGTCCTAGACAGGGCACAATTTGAGGCATCAAAAGAACCTACCACAGCAAAGCAACATAAACAGACGTTATACATGAACATATAGGCCGGTGAAAACATTGAATTTTTAAGGGAAAGTCGTAGCATAGTCCAGAGCCCCCCCTCAGCCATTGTCCAGATAAGAGGTGACGTTCATCTTCAGCTCAGTTGAGGTTCTGTTACATGTCCACGGCCTTGGGGAAGGGAGGGGTGAGGAAACAGTCAAAGCATCTTTGTTGTTTTCAAACATTCCAGGAGGAGTTGAAATAAGTCCGGCATCAAGGCCACAGTTTGGGTCAGGCAGAACTCGTGAATTGTTGTATATGCCTATAAAGTTTTCCTGTACATATTCTCTGTCTCTGATGGAAACTCCAAAACAGCTGAATTGATCCTTTACTCCAAAAGTCGAGCTCACAGCTTCTCCAGATTATTCCACCATTCATGAGTGCTGCCAGGGAGATCACAGTCCTGATAACAGCTGCTCCAATTCCCTGTCACAGCTCCACATTCAGTCCGAGCACTGTCAAGCTTCAACACCTCCACACGAACTTGTAGACAACCAGATTTCACCAACCAAACAGTAGAATCTAGTTGTCATCATGAATCCAATTTGTTTCCTTAGAGGTCAGAGGGTCCTCCTTACCCTGACTCCTGTCGGGAGAAGTTGATCGATTTTGTTGAGAGACCAGCTGATCCTTCCAATTAAGAGGTATGCAGGAAAAAAAGAGGCTTTTTTTAAGGGTTCACAGGACAAAAGAGTGCAGCAGGGAAACGGGTGGGGGGGGGGGAGAGGGAAAACACGTCTGGTTTCACCATAGAAAAGCTGGAAAAATGTTGGTCAGATTGAAATTCCACTGGTTTACATGTTAGACAGACTGACAGTCCACTGGTCTACATATTGGACAGACTGCCAGTCCACTGGTCTACATGTTGAACAGACTGACAGTCCACTGGTCTATATGTTGGACATACTGCCAGTCCACTGGTCTATATGTTGGAAAGTCTTACAGTCCATTGGTCTATATGTTGGATATACTAAGAGTCCACTGGTCTATGTGTTAGACATAGTGACGGTCCACAGGTCTATGCATTGGACAGACTGACAGTCCACTGGTCTACGTGTTGGACAGACTGACAGTCCACTGGTCTGCATGCTGGACAGACTGACAGTCCATTGGTCTACGTTTTTGACAGCCTGACAGTCCACTGATCTACATGTTAGACAGACTGACAGACCTCTGGTTTACATGGTGAACAGACTGACAGTCCACTGGTCTACGTGTTGGACAGACTTAAAGTCCATTAGTCTACATGTTGGAAAGACACGTCCACTCATCTATATATTGGACAGACTTCCAGTCCACTGGTCTACATGTTGGAAAGACTGCCAGTCCACTGGTCTATATGTTGGATACACTGACATTCCACTGGTCTATGTGTTAGACAGAGTGACAGTCCACTGGTCTATGCATTGGACAGACAACCTACTTCACATATGGGGAGCAATATTATAGGCAGAAACATGGG
>NC_056521.1:2042363-2058595 GCF_014905685.2 Nematolebias whitei
TTACTGACCACATCAACTCTGTGGATAAATACATCAAGTTCACACGACAAGATGTAAAAAATGGCAAGTTGGCTTTCTTGGACTGTGAGGTCTCAGTCTCTGATAGAGGACATTTGCAAACCGAGGTGTACCGCAAACCCACCCACACAGACCAGTATTTGCAGTTTGACTCCCATCACCCTTTGGAGCACAAGTTAGGAGTCATCAGGACTCTGTATCCCAGAGCAGACAGCATCCCCACTAACTCGGGAGCCAGGCAGAAGGAGAAATCCTACACAAAACAGGCTCTAGAGCAATGTGGATATCCTAACTGGGCCTTCCTGAAAGCAGAGAAGAAACCCAAACAGGACTCCAGTCAGCCATCAGGTGAAAAGGAGGAACCCAGACCCAGACCAGTGGTCATTCCATATGTTGAGGGAGTTTCAGATAAACTGAGACGTTTATTTTCTAAACATAACGTCCCAGTGGCTTTTAAACCCCAAAATACATTACGGCAAAGACTGGTTCATCCCAAAGATCCAGTCCCCCAGCACAAACAGAGTAATGTTGTGTATGCTGTTCAGTGTCAGGAGGGCTGTGATCAGTCTTACATCGGGGAAACTAAACAGCCACTGGCCAAAAGGATGGCCCAGCACAGAAGATCAACATCATCAGGCCAGGATTCTGCGGTCTACACTCATCTCCAGGCCAGCGGTCACTCTTTCAAGGATGAAGATGTTCACATCCTGGACAAAGAGGAACGATGGTTTGAGAGAGGAGTAAAGGAGGCCATCTTTGTGAAAAGAAACCGTCCATCATTAAACAGGGGTGGAGGCCTCCGGGTTCAACTGTCCCCCTCTTACAATGCTGTGATTGCTAGTATCACTCAGCCCTCTGTGAATAGTAAACAGCCATCAGCGTGCTAATGATCCATTGTTAGGCTGATGGTCCTTCATGAGCATGTGATCAGCTGGTTTTGGTTGTCAGCAGCAAATTGGTTGATCCACTCTGAGAAGGTGCTATTTAAGAGACTGAGCTGAAAACAGCACCTCAGACCGAGGAAGTCTCTCGGATGAGAGACGAAACGTTTCTACATTTTTTTGCTTTGTTTTTTTTTGTTTTTTTTGAATGTCCAGAGGACCAGACTGAACTTTTTTGGATGACAGTCCACTGGTTTACGTTTTTGACAGACTGACAGTCCACTGGCCTACATGTTGGACAGACTGACAGTCCACTGGTCTACGTGTTGGACAGACTGACAGCCACTGGTCTGCATGCTGGACAGACTAACAGTCCATTGGTCTATGTTTTTGACAGCCTGACAATCCACTGATCTACATGTTAGACAGACTGACAGACCTCTGGTTTACACGGTGAACAGACTGACAGTCCACTGGTCTACGTGTTGGACAGACACCGTCCACTCATCTATATTTTGGACAGACTTCCAGTCCACTGGTCTATATGCTGGACAGACTTACTGTCCATTGGTCTATATGTTGGATACGTTGACAGTCCACTGGTCTATGTGTTAGACACAGTGACAGTCCACGGGTTTACGTTTTTGACGGACTGACAGTCCACTGGTCTACATGTTGGACAGACTGACAGTCCACTGGTCTAAGTGTTGGACAGACTGACAGTCTGTTGTTCGACATGTTGGACACAATAACAGACCACTGGACTAGATGATGGACAGACTTACAGTCCTCTGGTCTATTTGTTGGACAGACTGACAGTCCACTGGTCTGCATGTTGGACAGACTGTCAGTCCACTTGTCTACATGTTGGACAGACTGACAGTCCACTGGTCTACGTGCTGGAAAAACTGACAGTCCACTGTTCGACATGTTGGACACAATGACAGACCATTGGTCTACATGTTGGACAGACTTACAGTCAACTGGTCTACATGTTGGAAAGACTTACAGTCCATTGGTTTATATGTTGGATAGACTGACAGTCCACTGGTCTATGTGTCGGACAGACTGACATTCCACTGGTCTACTTGTTGGACATACTGACAGTCCACTGGTCTACATGTTGGACAGACTGACAGTCCACTGGTCTACATGTTCGACAAATTGGTAGTCCATTGGTCTACATGTTGGACAGACTGTCAGTTCACTGGCGTACATTTTGGACAGACTGACAGTCCACTGGTCAACATGTTGGACAGACTGAAAGTCCACTGGTTTGCATGGTGGACAGATTGACGTATACTTCTTGGACAGACTGACATTCCACTGGTCTACATGTTGGACAGACTGACAGTCCACTGGTCTACATGTTTGACAGTCTGACAGCCCACTGGTCTGCATGTTGGACAGTCTGACAGCCCACTGGTCTGCATGTTGGACAGACTGACAGCCCACTGGTCTACATGTTGGACAGACTGACAGTCCACTGGTCTACAAAGTGCAGCATGGAGATGACTGTGAACACAACACATGGAAAAGTACTTGTTGTACATGAACGCACCATAAATATGGAGTCCAGCTGTGTTTGATGCTGCTGGGCAGACTGAGCACTGGGATCCTCTGAGCTCTGCTGGTCCACTCTGTGGAGGAATCATGAAGAATTAGCTCCACTTGTGTCTGTCCACACAGAGACAAACACCAGCTAAAGGTCCATGTGGAGTCAGGATCCAGAAACTATTTGTCCTCCTCCATCCAGCAACACATGCCACCTGAGTGGAAGTTCCTACCTACACTGTGTTTGAAGCAAAGGTCAAAGGTGACACCTGCTGGACCACCTGGTGACCTACAGACACTCAGAAACTCCTCCTACAACCTCCATTCTTTCACTTTGACTGCTGAGTTTGGAGAAAACATCCAACACACACCGCTTCACATGTGAACATAGAAATGTGTGAAAAAGAGCTGAGCTCACATGAAACACATGTTGGAATGAAAACATTTCAGACTGACTCAGTTACATTTTACACAGTTACAACATTTAGAGACAGCTCACCTCTCTGCTGATGGAGGCTGGAATGATTTAAAATCAGGATTATAATTCTTTGACCAGTCACTCTTTAAGGACACACAGCTGGGTCCAGGTCCAGGTCCAGGTCCAGGTCCAGGTCCAGGTCCAGGTTCAGGTTCAGGTCCAGGTCCAGGTCCAGGTCCAGGTGTGTTCCTGTGAATAAACCAGTGTGTTGCTGTGAGTGCTGAGCTCTGACATGGAGAAGAGTCGTGGACAGTTGGAGATGTCACCTCTGATCTTTGCTCTGGCTCTCATGTTCCCCACACAGAGTGGTTTTAGAGGGAGGGACTCCCTCCTCTCTGTCCTCACACTGATCCATGCTGCTGAATTCACATCAGCTCACACACACTTTCTACCTTCACCTGCAGAGGAAACACAAACCATTCATGTGAACATCAACTCTGATCTTCTCCTGATCAAACCAGGGAAACTAACTTAGGCACAAAAATAACTTGTACAAAGAGACGAGTAAAAACATCAGATTTGAACTGAGTGTTAAGAAATGTTTGAGTCTTCAACAACTCTGTTGTCGTGGTAACAGCAGGCTTAACGACCAAGAAAACTCAGAGTTTCTTCTTGGGGACAAACAGGAAATGAAAGAAACAAAAGCAGTTTCTGGTCCTGAAGGTGAATCTAATGCCTTTTTTCCACTGTGACGGCATGGATCAGGTAAGTTTGGGTCAGCTCAGATGAGCTCGTGTGTCATCGCTTTTCCATACACTTCTGGACCAGTTCTGTAGGTGGGGTCCAGAATCCAACTGGCCTTACCATCAGGTGGTGGTAGTGTCCCTTTTGTCTGACTTCATCCTAGAATCCAAAAATTTATAGCGTAATAAGAGCAGCTCAGATTATGGCAATATTTTATTAGGATTCATTAAAGATCAAATGCAATTGGAAAATTTGGTTTAAATTTGCATTAAATTTAAAAACAAAAGTATTACTTATAAGTCAGTTGGACTGGGAACGCCTTGTGGTCCTCCCAGAAGAGCTGAAGAGGTGGCTGTGGATGTCTGGGCCTCCCTGGTAAAGCTGCTCCCTTCGCGACCCGACTTCCGAATAAGTGGAAGTTGATGAATGGATGTATGGATGGATGGATGGATGTATGGATGGATGGATGGATGGCTGGATGTATGTATGTATGGCTGGATGGATGGATGGATGGATGGATGGATGGATGGCCTCCACAGAGAAGGAGGAGACCATCAAACAGCAGGAGTGGTCAGTTCAGGTGAACTCCTGCCTGTTTGCTTCAGATCAGCTGTTCAAATCTCTGCAGGTTCAAATAAAAGGTGCACCAGGACTTTCAGCTGAATCTCTCTGTTCAGTCCTGAGACGACTTCTGTTGTGACTCGGCGCTGTATAAATAAACTGAATTGAATTAAATCTTTGATGAACCAGATTCTACAAAAACGTCTATATTTATTTTAGTTTTTCCTCATCATTTGGTGTATTTGCACTCATTGTGTCTACTTTTATTGTTCAATTTAGAAATGTGGTTTTGTATCTTGTATACAGATTATTTTATTTGAGTGATTTAAAGTGCACTTCTTGTTTTGTGATTTGTACATCTGTGGGTTAGAATAAAGTTGAACCAAAGGCTGTAGCTCTTCTTTAAACGTATTTGAGGTAAATATTCCTGAGAGATCCAATAATTTTGTCTTTTTTTTTTTATTTTTCAGCTGAGTTAACTTTAATTAACAGATTATTTAATAAAGTCAAAGTGAAAACAGGATTTCATGATAAAGCCGGCACCGTTGATTTATTTTTGTTCTTCACTGATAAAAAAAACATGTTTTTAATACATAAAAAAATGTTTCCTTCCTCCGTACCGGTCCTACCATCTGCCAGGGCTCGGAATCCGGCCTTTTTGAGCACGTGAGGCCGGGGCCCGGACCCCGGCCTCACGTGCTTCAACGGGTTGGCAGCTTGTATGATCCTCCAGGGTGACTAGCTCGCTCTGAATTTTGTCGTCGACGTCGACCACCAAGCATTAGAAACATCTGCTCTTCAGCATTACAACACGGTGTTGGCAGATAGGTGAAAAGTTTTCTGAAAAATCCAGTGACCTCCCCGATCGGTGATCGACAGTGTTCTGACGTCACATTTTCATGCTGACTCGGCCCGCTTGGACCCCTTAAGAAGACAGGACAAAAAAACGGGGCGAAACATGCACAAAGTACTAGTGGAAAAGTGTTCAAAACCGTGTTGAACAGAGCATATTTGACCCGTGCCGTCACAGTGGAAAAGGGGTAAAAGTGAGTTCTGCCTCTTCTTCCCTCCACAGAGAAAAGCCCCTCAGAGACTCTGAGAGGAGAAGAAGAAGAACGTTGAGTTCACACTCACCTCATTCAGCTTTCAGTCCTCGTTCTTCTGCTGTCGACATAAAATGGAGTCAGAAGAAACTGAAACGCTTTCACTTTCATGTCTCCTCCTCTGTGTTTGTTCAGGAAATCAACGTGCAGCGTGTGTGTGTGGTGTGTGTGTGTGTGTGTGTGTGTGTGTGACTCTGAGTCATCGCTCGTGTAACGTGTTCACACACATCAGCACTCAGAGTCTGAGCTGCAGCAAGAAAAAGTCCAGCAGAGACAGACACTGAGAGAGAAAGAACAAGTGCTGCTGCTCCAACATTTTTCAGTCAGGTCATCTGGACAGTTTCTTTTTTTGTGCTGAAACATTTCACCTTCCATCCAGAAGGCTTCTTCAGTCACGGAAACACAACAAAACTGATTCTTCCCCCAACAGCTTACTCCAAAGTGGAACAAACCAGTTCTGCTTGTGATAAGATGGTCTCTTTGGTACGCCCCCTCCTCCATTGCAGGCCCTCTTCTTTGTTGACAGTCGTGTCAAACTGGTTGAAAACAACAAAGTCCATGCTCAATAATCCAGGTATATGGACTTAAGTGTTGCTGCTCTTTCCTCTTCCTCTCTAACAGACAGCTGTGGCAGCTCCGACTCTACACATCTGGATTAGTGGTGTGTGGTACCAGCCTCACACTCATACTCAGTACTCATACTTGTCCTCATGAAACACTCTGTTACTGAAGAGCTGAGTGGAACAAACTGATTCTCAGACAATCACGTGTAGACTTCAGGAAATTTATTACAAAGTTTGGAGAAGAGCCAACAACTCCCAGCGGGTCAACACGTCATGAAGAACAGAACTTCTAAAAAGTCTTTATAAAGTCCTCTATAAAGTCTATATTAATAAAGTCAAATAATAGAGCGTGGTGCATTTATGCACATCCCTCAACAAGATCAACATTACTTTGATGTTTGGTGACGTGATCTCCCCGTCCACTTTGTCATTAAATGAGTACAAATAAATGGTAAATAATCTGTACTTATATAGCGCCTTTCTATCTTATTTCAAGATATTCAAAGTGCTTTACACTACAATCTGTGCCTCATTTACCCATTCATATAGCTCTATACTAGATCTCTACAAAGCTAATTGAACAAATCATTTAAAAGAGACTAATCAGAGTTTTATCACATTCGAACACTGATGGGACGCACATCAGAGGCTATGAGGGGTTCAATGTCTTGCCCTGAGACACTTCGACATGTGACTGCTGGTGGATTCGAACCCACAACTCTTGCATTGGAGGACGACTGCTCAAACCACTCAGCCACAGCCGTAGTTTAGAGACATTTGAAGATAAACGCAAGTGACTGTTTCCTGTTCTTTATAAAACTGGTAATTGTTTAATGTTTAAGTACTAACTCATTCACTTCTCAGTATCAGTACTCAGATGTGTCCCTGTGATGGACTGGAGACCTGTCCAGGTGTCCCCTGCCTCTCACATAGTGACTGCTGGGTATGGACACCTGTGACCTCAGTGATGCGTAAAGGAAGAAGCATATTAAGATAATGGATGGATGGATGGATGGATGGATGGATGGATGATTCTAATAACTTTTATAATGTAAACAGTAAATACACACAAATCAATTAGCGAAGGGGCTTGATTTATGCAGCTCCTGTCCAAACTGTCAACATTTCCCAAGTTGACAACAAGATCTTCTGCAGCTCAGATGGGATCTACCCTGAACCAGAACTCACCTGGTCCACTATCCCTCCATCCAACCTGCTCCTCCGGAGTGCCACCATAAAGCA
The DNA here is from genome assembly GCF_014905685.2 of Nematolebias whitei. Classification (NCBI taxonomy): domain Eukaryota; kingdom Metazoa; phylum Chordata; class Actinopteri; order Cyprinodontiformes; family Rivulidae; genus Nematolebias; species Nematolebias whitei. The sequence goes on from NC_056521.1 coordinate 2,049,448, forward strand.
ACCAACCAAACAGCATCTGTACAGCATCAGCAGCTCTCTGAATGTTTCAAACAGCGAGTTTGTTCCAAAAGTGGAACAAATCAGTTCTGCTTGTGATAAGATGGTCTCTTTGGTACGCCCTTCCGCCATTGCTGGCCCTCTTCCTTGTTGAGAGTCTTGTCAAACTGGTTGAAAACAACAAAGTCCATGCTCAATAATCCAGGTATAAAATCTTCTGGACAGTTTCTTTATTTGTGCTGAAATATTTCGCCTTCGATCCGGAAGGCTTCATCAGTCAAGGAAACACACAACAAAAGTATCCTGATGCATGCTCAATAATCCAGGTAGAAAAATCTAAAAAAGTTAAATCTGGTCCTCTGGACATTAAAAAAAAAAAAAAAAAAAAAAAAGCAAAAAAAATATAGAAACGTTTCATCTCTCATCCAAGAGACTTCCTCAGTCTGAGGTGCTGTTTTCAGCTCAGTCTCTTAAATAGCACCTTCTCAGCGAGTAGCGGCCCGCCACGAACAAACACTCAGCGGAGCTGCTGCCAACAAGGCATTTTTCGAGGGAATCATCCAATTCACTGCGAGGAAAACACGTTAGAAAAGGCGGTGGCGTCGTCCAGCGAGTAGCGGCCCTCCATGGAAAAACACTCAGCGGAGCTGCTGCTAACATCGCCTTTTTCGAGTGAATCATCTGATTTAATGCGAGAAAAAAATATTAGAAAAGGCAACGGCATCGTCCAGCGGGTAGCGGCCCGCCACAGAAGAACACTCCTCGGCACTTACCTTGAACAAGGCTGCTTGTCTCTGCTTCTCTTCGGGTAGGAAGAGCTCACAGGGACGGCGGGAGGTCGGCATGGCGGAGACCCAGGCATCCTTAGCAAAAGTTGTGCCGGTCAAAGCTGGGCATCTTTTCCTTCTTCGTTCTTCTGACAGTGCTAGCTAGCTGGCTGAAGAAAAAATGGGAGCCGATTGCCCGGTCTTACCGTAATTTATACGGCGAAGCCTATACAAAATAGAACTCTTGGTCCTGTTAGACCTCAGTGCTGCATTTCATGCAGTTGATCATAATATTTTACTACACACCTAAGCCTAAAAGTCTATGTTCACAATTCATTTCAGTTTATTTATACAGTTTAGTTTATTCATATAGTGCCAAGTCACAACAGAAGTCATCTGAACAGAAACATTCATATATATATAAAAGTAAGTTAATACCATTTATCTGAGGAACCAGCAGATTGATTTGAGTTTTAATATATTAGCAAAACAACTCATAACTAGCTCTGAAAATATGAGCTAAAGTCACCAATCAACTCTAAAATATCTTACTTTGAATGAACCCTTGGCACGTGCACCCTCGCACAATATTCAACGCGTCAAGTCTAAACCAGCTTAACTGAGCCTTGAAGACAGTTCATCATGCTGTTATGATTTCTTCCTCTCTCTCACTCGAGCTGAAATTACTCTCTGTTGATCTGTTTGTTAATAAAAGCTTGGTTTGGGTCCTCATCTAGTAAAACTAAACACATCAGTGTTAGGATTTGTGGTCAGGAGCGAACCCAGAGTGCAGAACAGGGACTCAACTCGGCAGAATACAAAAATAGGAATTTAATGATAAATGAAGGTACAAAACAACAAGCTGACGGGGCAGCAAAACTTACATGAAAATAGGGAGGAGGCACGGGAAACTCAGGAGGACACAGGAGACACGGGAGACTCGAGGAACCAGGAAGACTCAGGGGGAAACACAAGAGACCCAACGAGGACGACGCGACAACGAACAAGACAGAACAGACGGCTTATATACAGGGACAAGACAAGACGTGATAACAAACAGCTGGGACGAGACACGGGTGGCACTAATGGAACTAATGAGGGAGCACGAGGGAACACAGACACAAACCGGGCCACAGAAAAGGTACCATCCTTACAATCAGTCCTATTTTTTTTTTTACCTGGACACAGCTGACAACACTTGAAACATTTAGAATAGAATAGAATAGAAACAGCCTTTATTGTCCCATGGATGGGAAATTCCAGTGTATCAGCAGCAACAGCAGCAACAGATAAAAAGATAAAAATTTCCTACTGCGAACATATCTTTTATCATGGCAAGGATCAGCCCAGTTCAAACAAAATATATCAGTTCATATATGCCATCACAGGAGAGCTCCCTGTTGATGTTTTTTTTCTTCTCCCAATCGGTGTTGAAAAACTCATGCTGCACACCTTCTTCTTCTGTTTTAAAGGCGACACGCGCGGCTCTTCTTCTGTCTGTAACGTCAGCGCTGCAGCGCCGCAGCGCCGGCGCAGCCAGCTGCTGCAGTAACAGCGGTTGTTGTGCGCAACTATACACCTGGTTATTGTAACAGTCTACATGCAACTTTTCTTTCTCATTAATTAAACGCTCAAATCGGGGACATTTTCGGGGATAGCTTTGGTTGTGGACAGTTAGTCCAAAACGGGGACTGTCCCCGAAAATCGGTGACGTCTGGTCACCCTATGCAGCTTCAGTGGCTTCAATCCCCGGGTTGGACCAGTGCTCTTTCTGTGTGCACTTTGTATGTTCTCCTTGTGTTTGCTTGGGTTTTCCCCAGGTACTCCGGTTTCCTCCCACAGTCTAAAAACATGCATGTTAGGCTGCCTTTAAGCCCGGGAGGACCAGGCAGGGAGATCTGTGGTCTCAACGAGATTTGCCTGCTTAAATAAAGCTTCATGAATAAATCAATAGTTTGATCACATTTCAGTCAGTTTGACATGAAGACACATTACATCATGTTTTATTTCTGCTTGTGGGCTTCTGTGTCTGAGAGTCTTTCTAATGGAAACAGGATCAATTCTCTTCAAGTTCCTGTCACATCCAGTTTTCATGATAAACACAAAAGCATTCAAGGAAAGAGAACATTACTGATGTATGACAGAATAAATTCATGCAGCTCACATGAACAGTTGTGGAAATATTTGCATGTGCAGTAACGGAGAGATGACAACGCCTGCATGGAAACACATCATTGCTACAACAGCTAACACACACAGGAGCACACAATCTGATGTTTCTTCACATTATTCACAGTCACTATTAAAGAAAGATGAAGAAGAGTCACATCTTGTAGAAACAACGATTGTTAAAGACTTCTTCCTCTTTGTTGCCTCTTCCTGTTTCACTTCGGTCATGCCATGCAACTAATTCATGGATATTATGCAGAATTTATTCAATATTATACTATACATTTAATTTTTTTATTTTATACTATACAATATTATACTTATACAATTATATAGTAATATATTACTCCTCCTTGAATCACCACCTTATCGTGGTGGAGAAGTTTGTACGCCTGAATGATCCTAGGAGCTATGCTGTCGGGGGCAATTAGAATTGTCCCTGGTAGGGTCTCCCAAGGCAGATTGGTCCTAGGTGACAGGCCAGACAAAGAGCGATTCATAAGATTTTTATGGCCAAAATAAAACAAGGAACTCGGTGTCCCTTGCTCAGACTTGGGTTACCGGAGCCTCACCCTGGAGCCAGGCCTGGGGGAGGGGCTCGTCGGCGAGCACCTGGTGACCAGGTCTCTGCCCATGGGGCCTGGTCAGGCTCAGCCTGAAGGAGCAGCATGGGTTTGCCTTCCTGTGGATCCATCACCTGCAGGAAGGGCCATAAAAGTCAGGTGCATGATGCCATGGGCAGTGGCCAAAGGTGGGGACCTTGGCGCTCTGATACTGGCTTATCAAAGCTAGCTCTTGTGACATGGAATGTAACCTCTCTGTTCTTTCACACCAGTCCCCCCAGCAGCACCAACACCTGGTCCATCTACACCAGTCCCCCCAGCTGTACCAACACCTGGTCCATCCACAACGGTTCCTCCAGCTGTACCAACACCTGGTTCTTTCACACCAGTCCCCCCAGCAACAGCAACACCTGTTCCTTTCACACCAGTCCCCCCAGCAGCACCAACACCTGGTCCATCCACACCAGTCCCCCCAGCAGCACCAACACCTGATCCATCCACACCAGTCCCCCCAGCAGCAGCAACACCTGGTCCCTCAAAAGCCCCATCACACGCATGCAGAGAGCCACAAAGCCAATATACAGAAAGGTATTTAAATTAAGACTCCACTGAAGGAGTTGTCACTAGAAAGAAAATTTCTGTGCAGTGTCCTCATTGTAATTTGACAGTTAATAAGAAAAACTTGAAAAAGCACATTATGAGAAGACACGTGCAGAGTCATGTTGAAGACGTAACCGCTACACACCATTTACAAGTGCAGTGTTTAGATAGAACAAACGGAATATATGCAGTTGCAAAATCCTTTCGTGGGCCTCCTGTTCCTGTGCATGTTTCCAAGAAGACATGGGGTGAATCACATAAAGTAGTTTGTGACATGGATGTTTGCAGCAGTCATGTTTCCCTTCTGCACAGAAGTGGCTCTCTGATTACACTGTGCTCATTTAAAGTCTGTTGACTACTGTCAGTTTGACAGCCCACATGAAGAACTCAGAGAGGACACATTGTCCAAGATGGTGGAAGACAAATGGTTTGATGACGATAGAAAAAAGCAATGCCTTGCACATCGAGCAGTAGCAAAGACATCTTTAACATGCTTTAACTTTGATGTGTAAATTGATGGTAAAATATCAAAATTAACTTTTGGTATTAATTTTGAATAGATTGGGGAAGGAAAACAGCCCAGGTCGTGCAGAACTGCTATTTTGTAAAAATGTTGTGCTTGGTGATCTAATCATATTTTTATTACAACTTCAGGTGTTGTGAACTGGAGGAAATATTCTGAAGAGTTTCAAGCTGAGCACAGAAAGCCTTATGTCATTTCTGTCTGTGGAGAAGAATTTAAAGATTGTGGTGCAGGTTTCTGGGGCAGCGTCAAAAGAGGCGAGCTGAGGGCCTTCTACAGTGAAGCCATTCCTCCTGGGTACTGCAGCCACTTTGTGCCATGGATGCAGGGTTAGTAGTCCAGCTTTTGTACTGTGATGCCCACACATTACAATAAGTAACAACTAGCAACACCCTAACTGTACTATGTTCTGTGTTTCCAACAGATGCTACGATGACTTCTAAAAATGGATGTCCCAATAAACACAATAAAAAAATTCAATGATACATCAAATGTTGTCTGAGTATGTTTTAAGGTAATAACAAATATGAAATCTGGAAAACAAAGAGAATTCCTGAATCTGTCTTGTGTGCTTTGATGTGTACATAAGTTTATTGGAGGTCCTGAAACAACTTTTCTGAGAACACAAAGATTTTTATTTTACCTTTGGCCAAGATGTCAGTTTGAAATCAGGCTGCTTACTGCAAAACCAAGAGGGTTTTTAAGACAGACAGTCTTCATTTGTATTGTTTTGTCGACTAAGCTAAATGTAATTTCTAAAATATGGATAAATCTGATCTCATCATGCAGCATAAGCAACTGGGTACAGGTGTGAGGGCCAAAAGTCTGGTTATGTACTGACTCCTAAATGTGCTTGTTTTCTACTTTTATGTTTCTTTTTTTTTTTTTTTTGCTGCTCCTTTCTTTAATGTGGGCAAATCTGAAACATTGTCACATAAACAAATGAGATAAAACTGTCTCTTTAAGTAAAATGTGACATTAAAGGAAACATCCTTTGTCCCAAGGCCAGTTTAAGTATAATTATTTTTCTTTATGAATCGATTTTAACTTTTTTCACATTTTACAACAACCAACATGGAATTTGTTTTTTAATGTTACGGCTAGGTATATAAAAAAAACATTTAGCTCTCCTCACTCATAGATATCCCCACTACCCAGTTATGTAGGTCTTATTTTGAAATGTAACCGGAAGTTCTGTGTTAAGAGAGGCGGAAAAAGAAGTTATGGAGACGCCGCCAATGTTGAACCTGAGACGCCGCTAATGTCGAACCGGTTAACGGAATTTTATCGTTCAGCCTTTTTTTCTATCGTCCAATCAGATGTGGCCGGCCAGACACGCCTATTTTTCTATCGTCCAATCAAATATGGCCGGCCAGACACGCCTATTTTTCTATCGTCCAATCAGATGCGGCCGGCCAGACACGCCTATTTCCATATAGTCCAATCAGATATGATCGCCCAGATACGCCCATTTTCCTATAGTCCAATCAGATATGACCGCCCAGATACGCCTTCCGAATTTGGCTGCAGAGATACCTACTTGGATTGAGGTGGGATGGATGGGTCATGAGTTGGAGGGGAAATGAGAGCCCGGGTGGTCGCAATTTTTTCCGAAAAGAAATGTAGGAAGTTTTTGCACAGCTCAGTCGAGGCTTCCAGAGGTGATGGCTCAGTGAGGTGGAGAACAGAGTTTAGGGTAGGAAAAAGGACACGTGGGTTGTGAGAATTTGAAGTAATGATATCAGAAAAGTATTGAGATTTAGCAGCTTTTACTCCTTTCTGATAACGGCGCCAACTCTTTAAGTATTTAAAAAGAGACCTGCATCACTGTCTTCCCTCCACTTGCACTCCGCCCTCCTGCACTGCTGCCTAACGGCCTTGGTGACGTCACTCAGCCAAGGTTCTGCTCTGAGTTTTGATTTTCTAGTTTTATCAGGAGCGACATGATCCAGAGTCTTTAAGCAGACAGAGAGCTGAATGATCATTTCAGAGTTATAAACATCTGTGAAACGTGCGGCAGTGAAGTGGTTAATGGCCCGGCTACTACGTGCAGGAACGCACAGCTTAGGAGTTAGATGGGGAATAGTGAACTCAAACCGGATTGGCATGTGGTCTGAAAAAAACATTACCACCAATTTGAAGATTACTAACAGTCACAAAACGTGTTAAAACACGGTCCAGTGTATGTCTGCGCTCTTGGGTGGGACCGTTTACATGCTGAGTTAGATTAAATGAGTCCAATAAATCTAAAAAGTCCTTAACCAAGGGCTTCTCCTGACAGGATACATGCAAATTAAGGTCCCCAATAATGAAAACATGATCATTGTAAGGATGGTACCTTTCTGTGGTCCGGTTTGTGTCTGTGTTCCCTCGTGCTCCCTCATTAGTTCTATTAGTGCCACCCGTGTCTCGTCCCAGCTGTTTGTAATCACGTCTCGTCTTGTCCCTGTATATAAGCCGTCTGTTCTGTCTTGTTCATTGTCGCGTCATACTCGTTGGGTCTCCTGTGTTCCCCCCTGAGTCTTCCTGGTTCCTTGAGTCTCCCGTGTCTCCTGAGTCCTGAGTTTTCCGTGCCTCCTTCCTATTTCATGTAAGTTTTGCTGCCCCGTCAGCTTGTTATTTTGTACCTTCATTCATCATTAAATTCCTATTTTTGTATTCTGCCGAGTTGAGTCCCTGTTCTGCACTCTGGGTTCACTCCCTCCTAGCAAATCCTAACATTACGACGCGACCAGACCAGAACTCAGCGGGCAGGGTCTCTCTAGGCAAACTCACCTTTTTTCTTTTTCCCCCCCCCCGAGATAAGATGGACGAGCTCCACTCCGTCCCTGTCCTTCTGTCGTCCCACTGCCGCCATAGTGGCAGAAGACGGTTCCGGAGGCAGTCCGCGGCGACCGGCCCGGTCTCATCGGCTGAGCAGAACTTTAGAGCTGGTTCCGGTGTTTCTGTGGGAGCGGGGTCCGCCGCCTCACCTCCCAGGTTTCCGGTGGGGGCGAGATCCAGCGTCCCGCGGGAGCTCCGGTCCACTTCTGTTCGGTTCGGTGAGTCCGGTCCACTTGACGCCACAGGGGCGGGTTCCGTCGCCTCACATTCCAGGTTCCTGGTGGGGGCGGAATCCGGCCTCTCACCGCCACTCCGCGCCGCGGCTGTCCGACCCAGCCTGGCCGTACTTCTGGAGCGTAATCCTAGTGACTCCGTGGGGGCGTGTTCCGACGCCTCACCTTCCAGGTTTCCAGTGGGGGCGGCACCCGTCACCACACCCCCACATAGAGACATTCCCTTTTTTCATTCATTTTCACCTGAAGAGATTTTTCAAATTAATCAGACCCTATTAGAATTATTTCATTCTGCTAAAACTAACCCGTCTTCCTTTGATCTCGTTTTGTCCCAGATCGAGGATTTTTTACTTTCTATCCCTGGTCTTTCTTTGCTCCCCGAGTATGATTTTTTTACTATTTAAGATAGGGACTTTTAAAACCCCTGTCACTGCCACCCCTGAGGTGGATTCCACGCTGCACGCAGCCCCTGAGGTGGTTTCCACGCTGTACGCAGCCCCTGAGGTGGTTTCCACGCTGCACGCAGCCCCTGAGGTGGATCCTCACCTCTCCTGTTCCGAGGGGGTTCCGGCAAACGCTCCTCACCTCTCCTGTTCCGAGGGGGTTCCGACGAACGCTCCTCACCTCTCCTGTTCCGTTCCTGCCGCCGCCGCAGAGGGCTCCGTTCCTGCCGCCGCTGCCGCAGAGGGCTCCGTTCCTGCCGCCGCCGCAGAGGGCTCCGTTCCTGCCACCGCCGCAGAGGGCTCCGTTCTTGCCACCACTGCAGAGGGCTCTGTTCCTGCCGCCGCTGCCGCAGAGGGCTCCGTTCCTGCCGCCGCCGCAGAGGGCTCCGTTCCTGCCACAGAAGACTCCGTTCCTGCCGCAGAGGGTTCCGTTCTTGTTTCCGTCCCTGCCGCAGAAGACTCCATTCCTGCCGCAGAGGGTTCCGTTCCTGTTTCTGTTCCTGCCGCAGAAGTTCCTGTTCCTGCCGCAGAGGGTTCCATTCCTGTTTCCGTTCCTGCCAAAGTTCCTGTTCCTGCCACAGAGGGTTCCATTCCTGTTTCCGTTCCTGCCACAGAAGACTCCGTTCCTGCCGCAGAAGGTTCCATTCCTGCCGCAGAAGACCCCGTTCCTGCCGCAGAAGATTCCGTTCCTGTTTCCGTTCCTGCCGCAGAAGATTCCGTTCCTGTTTCCATTCCTGCCGCAGAGGGTTCTGTTCCTGTTTCCGTTCCTGCTGCAGAAGTTCCTGTTCCTGCTGCAGAAGTTCCTGTTCCTGCTGCAAAAGACTCCGTTCCCGTTCTGTCGTCTGCTACAGAGCTCTAGGCCTCTCCGCCGTCTGCTGCAGAGCTCCAGGCCTCTCCGCCGTCTGTTGCAGAGCTCCAGGCCTCTCCGCCATCTACTGCAGAGCTCCAGGCCTCTCCGCCGTCTGCTGCAGAGCTCCAGGCCTCCAGGCCTCTCCGCCGTCCGCTGCAGCTCCCCAGGCCTCTCCGTCGT